>NC_064565.1:97873588-98179525 GCF_937001465.1 Orcinus orca
GTTAGTAAATAATTGCCTGCAGATTGGAGCATAATGAGAGTTCTGCAATAGACAGTATTTCACCTAGTTTGTATTTCAGTGTTTCCTTACCAGGAAAAAAAAAAGAGCAAGATAATGGTTTTCAGAGAAAGAATAACTAGAACACCTTAATCAAAAATGGGTTTGTGTGCCAAGAGTATAATGAAAAGAATTTCACATATGGAGTTAAATAAAGCAATGACAAAGGAAGGATAGGTGTCTTCATGTAGCCAAGTAGAAGAACGAATTTGCAAAAATCATGAATAGACTACTCATCGTTGCAAGTAGACTTACACTCCTCTTCAGGTGATCGTGTTCCTTTCTCTCCTCTCCCTGGTGCTGCCAGGCCAGACACAGTGGTCAGCACTGTATAAAAATAAACTTGAAATCTCCCATCTTACACATTTTATAATCAAGACAGCCAAATACTTCCTAAAAACCTAACAGGTAGGAAATATAGTCACTGCTCTCCAGGACTCCAGTCAGGGAGATAATACTAAACCTATCAAAATAATCATGAATACTGAAGGTAAACCCAACTAGTACTACTTTATAGTATGCATGATATATATGCAGGAGAAATTTAGATCAGTGAGGGCTAAAATAGTTAGGCAAGGCCAGCTGGAGCCTAAGATCATTTATTCCACCATAAACTTTACATGGATAGGATAGAACTATGGTTGGATATTTAACCATTTTGACCACTGACGATATCAGTGAGCTTTTGCATAGAGGATTTATTGTTGATGTTAATTTAATTAATTTAATGTTCATATCTGGAAGTCACTGTTCTTGGCACAGTTTTACTTAGGGATACCAGATATGGCTGCTCAAACATACATAGGCAAAGGCAGTGGCCCTGGTTCTACCCTATTCAGTAGGTTAAATTGATCTATTACCAAATTGTTTTAATTTATTTAAAACCACTGTATGGTTTTTAAAAATGTAAATGTCATGAAGTGAAACATTTATCCTAATTATTTTAGACCACTTTTTTTTGCAGTACAGAAATACTAACAGATTCCAATAATAAATCTGGGATATAATTTCTTTGTTTATTAGAATATAATTGTTTATTAAACTAGAATATTATTGGAAATTAAATTTAAAGAATCTAATAAGCTCTCTTTATATTTGTGTAATATTTTATTGATAAGAGAATTTGAAATAGTTTTCAAATTGATTGATAGGTAAAGGTTTAACCTGAAGATTAAACTCGTGTTTCCTTGAGAAAGCCTTCTATGGTCATAGAACCTAGATTAGTTGCTATTTTCTGTGCTTCTATAATATTTTGTGCACATATTATTGTTATTTCAACCTTCTTAATGTATTGCTGGCGTCTAAGTTTCAAAAGTGACACCTGTTCTTTTGAAAGGAATGTATACAGTTGTGTTAAAAAAAAAAAAAGAGGACTAGCAACCTCCTGCTCTCCTCTTCCAAGCCCAGCTGTCCTGAGTTAATCAGATAAATAACTGTGAGTTTTCTTCTACACTTTTCTCTGTCTGTTATATATTTCATTCAGTGCTCTTACCACATTGCTTTATAATTATTTGGTTTGGGGCTCTTTCTTGCACTGTTCCAGTGATTCTCAACCCTGGCTGCACATTAGAATCACATATGACATTTTTCAAGAAATTCAAATATACTGACGTTTCCTCCCCAAATTTTGATTTCATTGGTCTGACTGAGGTGAAAACCAGGTGTCACATTTTTTAAACCATCCCAAGTGTTAATGACGTCTGATTTATCTATGTGTCCCCCATCCCTACTTTTTCCTCATCTTGAAGTCTCATAAGGAAATGGTACTCATGGTTGTTGAATAAATTAACTTTTTAAAAGAGACAGAATTGCCTTAACTGGAATGGAGAATATCTAAATCTCCTATTTCTAATTTGCATACAGAAATGTCTCGCCTTATGGAAAAAATACATCACAGAAACATTGATAGCAAAGTATATTTCCAAAAATTAAATGACATTTTCCCATAGTTTTATAGAAATTGGAATATATTTTGGATGGAGGAATATTTGGCTTTAAAAAGTTTAAATTGTAAATTTTAGTGAACCTTTCAAATATTTCTAAAATATAGTTAAGATAGTAACCATCTCACTACACCTACCATCAGAAAAGTGCTAGCCATTCTTTGTAAAAATGAAAATTGCACAGTGAAGCATAACTGCTTCATGGCAGCACTGATTCTTCCATGTGGGGACCAAGCCGTGGCTCTAGTTTTGTTTCAAGCTTAAGCACAGAGGGTTCCTGCAAATCCAGTTACTGACTGATGTAAGAACTCATTTTTCAAATAACTAAAAGCTGTGAAGTCGTTCTTGGGCCCTCAGTCCATTATTTTTAGCTCTTACATCTAAAGGAATTTACTGCTCACTTATTCTTTACTGTGTTGCTTATTCTCCACCGCTGTTTCTTGATTATTTGTTGAGGGTATCTGTCCTGTTGAGGGTGGCTGTTTGATATTGTTTATTTAGTATCTGTCCTATGGTTTTTATCCTAATAAAAGTCCCTGTTCTTTCTCCTCTCCTCACCCTCTTCAGATTGAGCCTCTCCTCACTGAGCTTCAGATTGCTTGTAAAGGTGATCTGGCAGCCCCTGTGTGCACTGGTATTTTTTTTAAAAAAAGCACTTTCCTCATTTATTTGTGAGTTTTTTAAAGAATATTATTTAAATGGATTACATTTGTATTTAAGAAAAGAATTTATACAAAAGGATAATGTAATATCCAGATCAAGTATTAGGGTATTTTTATCTCAAGCAGGGAATTGGGGTATATTTTAACAGCTTGGATGAGTAGAGAAATAAGTATTGAATAGTTCAAATTGTTTTTTGAGCTCCCAGCTGGCCACCTTTAAGTGTATTAAATCAATTACTTTTCTCCCCATGGAAAATTAAATAGCAGGTGTGGTACTTAATGAACTGCAGCAACTTGAACTTATTGGTGTGGCAAATTGTGATATTCATTTCCAATTAAAGTTCTTTTGCAAAGATCAATGAAGCACATTTTCACAAATTGAATCACACTAAACTAATAAACAAAATTCTCCCATCCCTGTTCATGGCAAATTATTATTTCCTTAACATTTAAAATCCCATCACACTATTAATTATAAGATACAAGTGCTAGGAAAGATCAAATATTTACCCATGTGTTTGTGTTTTACTTCCAATTTTATGAGAAAGGTAAGGAACATGAACTATTTGTAAGAAAGCTGTGTAGGAATAATCTTCTAAACTTGAATTTTTTTGATCTTTGATCTATAAGCATTTTTTAATTTACTAAATAACATGCTTGTCCTAATGATTAAAAGGTCTGATCTTTGGTAAATGAGAAAAGAATCCGTTGTAGCATAACCTTTAATTAATGAGTGCACAGTATACATTTACATCAGAAACAATGGGATCTGTGGGAAAAGGAAAATAGCTTAAGACTTTGCCTTTTGAATCACTGAGTTGCTTCAGAAAAATTAAAATGTTAATTTAGCAATCTTAAATGTCACTAGTTTATTCAAAGAATGCACAAATGTTATGATATTCATTTTCAAAGACCTTGTCACCTTTCACTCTCCCCTTAACATTTCTTTCAAAGTATACTTTTGAAGAAATATTATATATTTGCACAGTTTTCAAAGCTTTTAATGTTTCAATTACTGGTTCAGGTTAACTGAAATAGAACCACCTCTGAAGCAAAGGGTAAGGTTTGAACATGGATTTCTATTTTCAAAGAACAGAAAAGGGATATTTGGTGGGTATGCACATGCAAGAGTTTCCCTTTGGGAAGACTCTAGAACCATGGTCTGCTACTTTGAAACAAGTTTTCTAGTAGTTCATGGGGTGAACTGTATCTGATGAACGTTTCTAGCAGGAATAAGGGCTTATCAAATAGTACTCCCAAGCTGAGTAGCATTATGGTAATTTGTCAAGCCTTGTCAGTGTGGTCTCTCCAAAGAGGTTCAGCCTAAGGAAAAAAAGTAAAGAAAATGTTAAGGGAAAATGTAAAGAAAAATTCCTCTTTGACGTTTCACCCCACCCTCCTTTCTTCTAACTCCACCCTTCTCTTCAGTGGCTCGTCTTCTGTCCATAGCACTTTTGGATTTTATAGGTCAAGTAATTTAAAAGGGAAAAAATACTACAGATATTTGTCCAATTCAGTTTGTAAATAAAGTGTTAAATATCCCTGTACACACATGCATGCATGCCATCTTATCATCATTTGAAAAGAAATGAAATGAAGAAGTAATGGGAAGCTCTTAATATCAGAATAAAGGGTATTTCTTTAAACTGGGTAAAGGTAGTTTCACAGAACCCACTAAATAAACTTATTTTTCTCATTTTGTCACACACTGGTGACCTTTGTCATAAATGAACAAAAGCCGCAGTCTACCTTTTGAGAACTAGTATACCAAATGCCTTGTTTCAACATGTTGTACTAGTTGGAAAGGATATAATTAACATTTCAAATGTATTGTGTCTTCTAGTTATTAGGGGTCTTGTTAAAACCTACATGCCACTTTGTAAGCTCTGAGCAGGGCCTGAGATTAGGTATGTCTAAACAAGCTACCGTGCAATAGTGATTTTGTTAATCTGTGGGCCACACTTTGAATATCAAGGAACAAAACTATTTCCCCCCAAGTGTTAATAGCTAACCTGTAAGGCATTATCCTTTCTAGAACTTTTAAGGGAGAGGAGAGGAGTATATTATTATGAAAATCCTTAAAGATGCAAAGAAATTAATCTGTAATGATGATGTTATCAGGGCATCATTTTCAGGGAGGTTAACTTTTTAATCAAACTTAATAATTTACAAGTTATTTTGTCCTTAGATCAAATCATGCCACGTTAAGTATTATTACTCTTATCTACTTGGAAAACACCCTCATCAACATGTGTTTCTGATTGATGCTTTCTTCGGTTATTCCCCGAGTATTCCTTAGTATTGATCAGCTTCCTTTGACATGTGTTCTAGTCACAAACGAAGGGTAGCGTCAATCAGTTGGGTAGTCCAATTATTTTTCTCTTATTAGCATACTGAGGCAAAAGCAAGAAGAGAAATGGAGTTATTAATTTTTAAGAGATAATAACTTCCACTTTTACAGGATTTTATAATTTCCAAAGTTCTTACAACAATTAAGATGCCCTCCATAAGCTGGAGGATTATGCCTCTTTCCCCAAAATAGTCCCAGCCTCCAAGTCCAATGCCTGGCAGCTGGTAGGTACAGTGGGTTGAACAGTGGCCTCCCTTCAAAAGATATGTGAACTTCTAGAACCCGTGAATATGGCCTTATTTGGAAAAAGAGCCTTTGTGTGTGTAATTAAGCTAAGGACCTGGAGATGAGAGAATCCTGGTTTACACAGGTGAGCCCTCAATCCAATAACGAGAGTCCTTATAAGGGGAGGAAGAGGCGTTAACACAAACACACAGAGGCAGAAGCAGTAGGAAGATGGAGGCAGAGGTTGGAGTGTTGCAGCTACAGCCACCGGCAACGGAAGAGGCTTTGAGTATCATCTCCTTTAGAGCTTCTAGAGGGAAGAGCAACCCTGCTGACACCTGCTTTTGGACACTGGGCCTCCAGAACTGTGAGAGAATCAATTTCTGTTGTTTTAAGTCACTGAGTTTGTGGTAATTTGTTATGGCAGCCACAGATAGCTACTAATACAGTAAGCAGAAAAGCAAAAATTCATGGAATGACTGAATAACTGAAGGACGACAGATATTAGAAATTTAATCTTAAAGAAAAGGAAAGGGGGGTCCAGAGTGGTGAAGTAAATTGCCTAGGTTTTCTCAGCCCAGCATGATAGAAATATCAAATATCGTATTATTTCTCTATATTAGTGTTGGTGTACTAAGACTTACATTTGACTAGTTGTCAAGCTTTTACAATTGTCTACAGAAGACAAAAGTTTAGGTGAAAATATTGAATACTGGATAGCAATAAGATTATGAATATCTTTCTCTGGAATAAGATTAGCGTTTTTGTAAATAACTTTTTGACATCTAGTTTGTAAAAACTTTAAGAATTATTAAATGTTCCTGTCATAATCAAACTAGGGCTTCCCTGGTGGCACAGTGGTTGAGAGTCCGCCTGCCAATGAAGGGGACGCGGGTTCGTACCCCGGTCTGGGAAGATCCCACATGCCGCGGAGCAGCTAGGCCCGTGAGCCATGGCCGCTGAGCCTGCGCGTCCGGAACCTGTGCTCTGTAACAGGAGAGGCCACAGCAGTGAGAGGCCCGCGTACAACAACAACAACAACAAAAAAAAAACAGTATAGCAGTATAATAGTGTTTAATCAAGAGGTATGAGAGGGCTTCCCCGGTGGTGCAGTGGTTGAGAGTCCGCCTGCCGATGCAGGGGACACGGGTTCGTGTCCCGGTCCGGGAAGGTCCCACATGCCGTGGAGCGGCTGGGTCCGTGAACCATGGCCGCTGAGCCTGCGCGTCCGGAGCCTGTGCTCCGCAACGGGAGAGGCCACAATAGTGAGAGGCCCGCGTAACGCAAAATAAATAAATAAATAAATAATCAAACTAGACCATGTTTGTGAGGCATCAGTGCTCCTGATCATTTCAATTAAACGACTAGTTATTTCAATGACAGGAGAAAAAGAGGAAACAGTTAAGAATAAAAGCTAAGCATACAATTTCTGTTGGAAGATAGACATGGGTTTAAATTGTGGTTCTACCATCCAGGGACAGTGAGACCTTGGCCAAGTTATTTAACCTCTCTGTGCCTTAGTTTCCCAGGGATAAAAATTGTGTTTTCTTTAAGAAATGTGAGGATTAAATGAGACAAAGTTTTAAGGTCCAGATCACAGACCTTGGCATATCGTGTCATTACTGTCTGGTGTCAGGTACATGGTAGGAGTTCAATCAGTATTTGTTGAATGTATTCACTCAAGGCAGTATTTGGACTAAAATAATAAGATATTTTAACTATCTTGATTGTTCAAGCAGTCCCATAGCCATCATATACTTTTTTTTTAATTAACCTTTTAATACCTTGTCCCATTAACCAGAGATCATTCACTTCATATTTGCTTGCTTATAGCATTTGAGATTTTTCTAGAAATCATTGTCCCTCAGAACTTTATATAAATTGCTCCATTGTCTCTTGGCATTTAATGTTGCTGGTGAGAAAACCAGTATAATTTAAAATGTTGTGTCCTTTTTGGTGAACTGTTTTGTTTTCTTTTTCCTCTCATTCTGGGACTTTTAGGATAAATTCTTTATCACTAGTGGGTTTGTTGTTTTTTTTTTTTTTTTTAAAGTTTTAGAGTCCCACTTTTTTTTACATTAATTTTTATTGGAGCAACATATACCTTTTAAAGTTCAGTTCAAACTATAAACTTACCTCTATGACATCATATAAAGTACAGATTCTAGATATCAAATTATTTTTATTCTTTACATCGTTTCATGAGTCATGAGACTGTCAAAGATCTATTACTAGGAGAGCCTGCATTTCCTTGAGAGTAAAAAGGTAAAATATAGTATAGCCTTCTTCCTTTTTTTTTTTTTTTAAATGTTCCTTCCTCTGAAATTGATTTCTCCTTCCTGATTGAAAAGTCTGGAATCTGTTGGCCTGCAGAGGACTTTGCAGAGGGCCCATCTGGTTAATTAGTTGTCTGATTGATACTGAAGCATCAGCAGGGTGGGTTATAGATCATGGAATGAATGATCTGACACGGTATTAACTCAATGTCATCTATGTGCAGGTTCCTGGAGACTCTATGGTAGAAGCAGGCTTATAAAAAATATCTAAAGAAAAGCTATTTGTCTATGTTATAGTCAGTTTTATTCTGAACTCATGTTGTATATTAGTCCATGAACAGGAAGTAATTGATAATATAAAGGAGTCCTTAAGAAAATTTTGGTTAAAGGGTATCACGTTGAATTCCAGTATACTTTGGACCCCCAAGCTCCAGTTCTTTTGCATTAAATTGCTGTAGGCTGGGAATTACATATTTAGGCAGTTCAAACACATACATACTTTTTTCAGATTTATTATTATAAGCATTAATTTTTTATTGAAGTATAGTTGATTTGCAATATTAGTTTCAGGTGTACAGCATAGTGATTCAGTATTTTTACGTATTATATGCCATTAAAAGTTACAAGATAACATTACAAGATAATGGCTAAAATTCCCTGATAATGGCTAAAATTCCCTATGCCATACAATGTATCCTTGTTGCTTATCTATTTCATACATATTAGTTTGTATCTCTTAATCTCTTACCCCTATCTTTCCCTCCCCCCTTGCCTCTCTCCCAGTAGTTTGTTTTCTGTATCTGTGAGTCTGTTTCTCTTTTGCTATATATATTCTGTTTGTTTTCTTTTTTAGGTTCCATATATAAGTGATATCATATAGTATTTTTCTTTCTCTGACTTATTTCACTAAGCATAATATCCTCTAGGTTCATCCACACTGCTTCAAATGGAAGAATTTAATTCTTTTTTATGGCTGAGTAATATTCCAATGTGTGTATATGTATATATGTGTGTGTGGATATATATATTTCACATCTAATATATCCATTCATTTGCCGATGAACACTTAGGTTGCTTCCATATTTTGTCTATTGTAAATAATGCTGCTGTGAATATTGAAGCTCATGTATCAAATTACTGGGGTTTTTTTCCTGGTATATACCCAGGAGTATAATATGTTTGCTGAATCATATGATAGTTCTATTTTTTGTTTTTTGAGGAATCTCCATACTGCTTTCCATAGTGGCTGCATCAATTTACATTCCCACATACAGTCTATAAGGGTTCCCTTTTCTCCACATCCTCATCAACATTTCTTATTTGTATGGTCATTCTGAGAGGTTTGACATAGTATCTCATTTTTGTTTTGATTTGCATTTCTCTAATAATTAGCAATGTTGAGCATCTTTTCATGTGCCTCTTAGCCATCTGTATGTCTTCTTTGGAAAAATGTCTATTCAGGTCTTCTGCCCATTTTTTGACTGGGTTGTTTCCTTTTTGATATTGTTTGCATGAGCTGTTTATATATTTTGTATATTAACTCCTTGTTGATTGCAAATATTTTCTCTCATTCTGTAGGTTGTCTTTTCATTTTGTTGATGGTCTCCTTGGCTGTACAAAAGCTTTTAAATTAGGTCATATTTGTTTATTTTTGCTTTTATTTCTTTTGCCTTAGGAGACAGATAAAAAATATTGCTACAATTTATGTCAAAGACTGTTCTGCCTATGTTCTCTTCTAGGAGTTTCATGATTTCAGGTCTTACATTCAGGTCTTTAAACCATTTTGAGTTGTTTTGTTTGTTTGTTTGTTTATGTGGTGTGAGGAAATGTTCTAATCTCATTGTTTTACATGTCACTGTCCAGTTTTCCCAGCCCCAGTTATTGAAGAGGCTCTCTTTTCTCCATTGTATATTCTTGCTTCCTTCACTGTAGATTAATTGACCATAGGTGTGTGAGTTTATATCTGGACTATTCTGTTCCATTGATCTATGTGTCTGTTTTTGTGCCAATACCATGCTATTTTGATTTCTGTAGCTTTTGTAGTATAGTCTGATGTCTGGGAGGGTGATACCTCCATATTTTTTTTTTCAAGATTGCTTTGGAAATTTGGAGTCTTTTGTGGTTCCATACAAATTTTAGGATTATTTGTTCTAGTTTTGTGAAAAATGTCTTGGGTATTTTTATAGGGATTGTATTAAATCTGTAGATTGCTTTGGGTAATATGGTCATTTTAATGATATTAGTTTTTCCAGTTCAAGAGCATGGGGCATTTTATATTTCTTTGTATCATCTTTAATTTCCTTCATCAATATCTACCAGTTTTCAGAGTATAAGTGTTTCACCTGCTTGGTTAAGTTTATTCATAAGTATTCTTTTTGATGGGATTTTAAATGGATTTTTTTCTTACTTTCTCTTTCTGATAGTTCATTATTACTGTAGAGAAAAGCAGATTTCTGTATATTAATTTTGTACCCTGCAAATTCACTGAATTCATTTATTAGTTCTAATAGTTTTTGGATGGAGACTTTTGTGTTTTCTATTTAAAGTATCATGTAATCTGCAAATAGTGATAGTTATACTTCTTCCCTTCCAATTTTTGATGTATTTTTTTTTCTTGTCTGATTGCTGTGGCTAGGACTTAATGATAGTGTGTTAGTATGTTAGAAGTGGCAAGAGTGGGGATCCTTGTCCTGTTCCTGAATTTAGAGGAAGAGTTTTCAGCTTCTCACCATTGAGTATGATGTTAGCTATGGGTTTGTCATAAATGGCCTTTTTTAGGTTGAGATATGTTCCCTCTCTACCCATTTTGAGTGCTTTATCATGAATGGGAGTTGAATTTTCTCAAATGCTTTGTCTGCATCTACTGAGATAATCATATGATTTTTATCCTTTTTGTTAATGTGTTATCACAATGATTGATTTATGAATATTGAACTATCCTTGTGTCCCTGGAATAAATCCAACTAGATCATGGTGTGTGGTCCTTTTTATATATTGTTGAATTTGGTTTGCTAATATTTTGTTGAGGATTTTTACATCTATGTTCATCAAAGATATTGGCCTGTAATTTTCTTTTTTTGTAGTGTCTTTTTCTGTTTTGGCATCAGGGTAATGATGGCCTCATAGAATGAATAACACATATGTATTTAAATCTGATATATCAGATTTATATTTTTAAATCCATTTCATCAAAATCAAAAGTCTAAAATTCACATGGTAAGGAAAAAGTATCTATATTAATCAGAATTTTTTCCCCTCTCTTTTGATGTTGTCATAATTATTCAAATCTACTTTTGGTTGGTATTTTCTATTATAGCTTCTTACTCTATGAACACTTCAATTCATGCAATAACAGTCTTAAAAATTAACATTCATTGACAAGTTACTAGGTTCCAAGCATTGGTGAAATTACTTTATATATCTTTTCCTATGTACTCGGGTGTGTGTGTGTGTGTGTGTGTGTGTGTGTGTGTGTGTGTGTGTGTGTGTGTGTGTGTGTGTGTGTGTGTGTGTGTGTGTGTGTGTGTGTGTGTGTGTGTGTGTGTGTGTGTGTGTGTGTGTGTGTGTGTGTGTGTGTGTTTTAAGCCTGAAGGACTATTCAGGAAACTAGCCTAAACTCTTCATTATGCAGATAAGAAAACCAAGACACAGAAAAGCTAAGTTACTTGCCCAGCCAGGGACACCAAGATGGTTAGAAAGGTATCATTGCAAACAATAACAAATAGCAAATCTGTGACATAGAAACCAAGGTTTCTCATTCAATTCTGTGAGAAGCAGAGCTGCTCAAAGAATAAAGCTGCCTTTGAAGCAGAGGAATGCTCCATCTAAAATCAACTCTGTGGAGTGCCAAGTATGACATGATGGGGCCAACACAGCAGAAAATAAAGTTTAAAAAAACTCAAAATTATTTACAGTTCTTTGGTGCCAATCCTTAAAAAAGTCACTTTTTATGTATATTTCTAACTTGTCTTTGTTAGCTTCTCTTTGATACATTTGGAAAAGAAGTTTAACCTTCAGTATTCTTCATTTAGTCTACTTGATTAAATCAAACAACTGAATAAACAAGATAGAATCAAACAGCAGTATTCTCTGTGCTCAGAAAGCAGCACTCAAAAGGATTTTTAAAAAAGACAAATTGGAATTAGTGGATGCTCATATGCAGTACTTTATAGAATTTCTAAAATCCACTCAGATTTGAATGGTGGAGGGAGAAATTTTTTAAAACTTCTAGAACAGACAGTTGAATATTTGACCTGCTCTGCATGGAAGGTTTAAAATTTTACTTATAAAAAGATTGAAAAGGAAGTTTCAGATTGTGGCATTTTTGTCTTGTTGGTTCCTGCTAAAGACCTCCCTTCGGGTAGGATTTTCTTCCAAGTACTTTCACTAGAGTATATAAATCAATGTAACACTGCCCGGTAATGGTACCCTAACCAGGTGAAATATCACAAGGCTATAAAACACTACTTTTAGCAAAGGTTCCAACTTTGCCCCTACATCATCAATGGGATGTCAACTTGAAAGTCCAGTTATGTTAGGGGCATTAGAGAGAGAAGGAAAAGAAGATAGATGAAAGAGGCCAGAAAGTGAACAATTTAAAATGAAAAGTTTATGGGACAAGCACAGCTAGATCTCTTAGCTCTATGGAAATAGAGTTGAAGATAAAGTAGAAAAAATGGAAATGTTATGAGAAGAGGAAAGGGCACTGCCTTATGTTTGACTCTCCAAGAAAAACTCTGACATGGCGGTTAATTGAAAAGTGCTCTTGGGAGCACCTGTAAGAGAATGAGAGAAAAATAATTGGGCAAAGGGAGAAGTTGCAATGCATCGGCAAAGATGCCTCAGTCAATCCTATAGGAAGCCCTGAATCTGGGATGGCCCTTCAGAGGTGTCCCAAATCAAAGCAAGCAGGTGCGGACTTTGACCCCTGCATCAACCAGTCATTCTGTGCTGACTGGCCTTAGGAAGAGGCCAAAATCTGATAGGTCTGAGCACCTAGTCACCACACCCTTTTCAGGCCACAATAATTTTGCCTGTTCATTTATTGTCAAAATTGGCCAGGGAAAAACCATGGAATGCCAAAGTATCACTTGGATTCCAAACATATTCTTTGCTGATTGTCCTTGTATAACAGAACCCTACCTCTTCCTGAGCATCAGGGTTAATTACTTCAGCCAAGGCAGTGACTCCTCTGATTACTTCCTGCACTCTTGGAAGGAGCATGAAGTGACCAGATAGCAGTCATAGGTTAAAATTTAATGGGACTCTAACTACCCCCCTTTTGAATGGTTTTCCCCTGAAAACTACATCTACATTGCTTAAAGTTCCAGAGATAGAAAGCAAAAATTCCACAATGGGTCCCTGGGAGTAAGGTTCGTCCTCCTCCAAGCTGGCCTTTCAGCTGCAATTTCAAAAGGTCATTCCATAACTCTCACACACACAACTTTGGCATAGTGGAGTATATGGTAGGACCTACGGCACCTATTATTCTGTGCCCATTTTCATACTTGCTTTTCAGTGAAAAAAAATCCCTCGGTCTCAGATTATTTTGTGTTTTTCCATGTCATTTAAACAAATGCTCTGTAAACCCTCTTGTAGTGTAACTAGTCAAAGCCTTGTGGGCAGAAGAGGCAAACCCACACCAGGAAAATACATCCATTCTAATCAAAAATTGACTTTGTCCCAGGGTACAAAGTGTCTAATAAAAACATTTGTCACAATGTAGGTTTGCGGGATTCTTTGAGAGATTTTGCTGTATTCATGACTTAATATTAGTTTCTTTTAATGGTAGGTTGTACATTCAGAATGAATCAGCATTTGGGAATGGAATCCCAAGATGTTTGGTCCACACACAGGTACATTTATGACACCATAGCTGTTGGGATGCTTGATGACAGATAGGGGCTGACATCAAATGGCCAAGTCAATCTATCTGTTTGGATTTTTCATGCCTCTTTGATAGTAGATACTCTCTTGAGGGCATTATCATGTGATTTAAAGTTAATGATTTATGTTTACTCCCATATGTCTCTCTACATATATCTTCTCCATTCCTTTTGTCCCCAGCTTCTCAGTCTTTCTCCTTCCAGGCCCCTGACCAACCAAGACTTTTGCCACTGCCAGAGTCTTTGTGTAATCTTACCTCGGGCTACTTTTTTCTTCCAACATAAAGTGGGTAATTGATTACACTACCTGAATCTGCCCATTGGGTGGATTTCCCTTCACCACTGACTTAGAACCACCCCCATGTGGGGCTGAATCAGCAGTCCATTTTCAGTGTGTACCCACACACTGATGTGACTGATCAGTGAATCAAGCTTGCCCTTTTGCCTTCTCTATCACTTACGTATAAGGGACCCCCATATGGCCATAGGTGTGAACTGAAGGAGAGGTGCTGGCACAAGGGTAAATAATAACATGGTGGTCTGGGCCACTCTTGCAACTTCCTCACGTTTACTTATGCCTTCTCATTCCCACCGGTGACTAATCCCAGATGTGTCTCTCCCATCTTATTACAGATTGTTGCTGGACACCTTCAAACTTATGATTTAGTGCTTATGACAGAAACCAGCTTGGGATAGGCAGTTATTTGATGTCCCATAGACAGTGGCCTGTTGCTACCAGAGTGATAAGCATCAGCAGTTGTTTTTTGAGTTGTATATAGTTCTTTAAGGCAGATAGCCTGATGTTGCTCCAGAAACTGAGCTGTCTGTGCAGTGACTCTCCTATATGGTCTTGCCTTAAGTCCCACAATATATTTTTTTCCAACCACAGATAGGTATCTGTTATTATACGGTCTGCCAGGTTGCATAGACCTGCTACAGAGTTCTTTCCTGCTCTAGAACCCACAACAAGCTGTCAGCTTTTCATGCTACTCAGTAAATGGTTTGAAATAGTATCCATAGGCATAGAATATGCTGCCTCTAGAGCCCAAAGAGTCTTACCAGGCATTATGTTTCCTTCTTTGTGGTGGAAATTATGTGATGCAATAATTTGCCCTTTATTTTAGGAGAAGATGCACTGATATGCCTCAGACCAAGGGTCTTCTGAAGACCTCACTGATATGGCAGACTCCTAAATATTCACGAGTGGACCGATGTGTTCCAAATTGTCCAGACTCCTTCAGACTGTATTAGACAGAGGGAAGAAGAGTTAATATAGCCTTAAGACAAGACCATAACTGTGTACTGTTGTCCATCCCACATGAATTCAAACTGCTTTTGATCCTTCTTCCTGATTAAGATGGAAGAGAACACAGTGGTAGTATTCCGGGTATATGAAACTGCATTCATCTGCTCTATCAGAGATACTACATCTGATGCCCCAGATGCATTAGGACAAATACTTGTTTGAGTTTGCAGCAGTGCACTGTAATTCATCAAGATCTGTGTAGTTTTTATAGGGGCCAGACTGGTTAATTAAATGAGGATATTATGAGGACTACCATACTTCAGTCTTTTAAATCTTTGAGTGGCACTAATTTCTACAAATACTCCCCATTTGATTTTCCCCATTATGCTGTCACTCCAGAAACCAAGGAACCAACGTGAGTTCAGCCAACCACCATGCAAATCCACTGTCATTACATGTTTGGTGGCCAGGGAAATGATCACGAGATGGATTCATGGACGAATTGTGACCTAGAACTGGGATAGGGTATCCTTAATTACCTTGCCTATATCTGCTCATGTACTTCAACAACTCTAACAAGAGAGTCATGATGTGATGCTTAAGTCTCCACTGATTAATGTCAAAAGGCCTCACATTGTCTAGGTATTTCCTTTCCTTAATGTTATCTGAAGAAATGGCCATAGATACCTTTGGAGAAGCATCAAGTGAATGATTACCATATACCCTTTCCATGATGTTGCAACATCTCTCTTGATCAAGGGGATCAAACCCTTGCTTCAGTCAGTAGGTCCTGGATGTGAGCATTGACTCAGGTCTGATAACCCAGATCAAGGGATCTTGACTTTTTATTGGTAGAGCTAAGTTCAGCCTCCTGATCTTGCATGCATGATTTCTTTAGATTATATAGATTGAGAAATTCTCTTGTTGACTGCCTATTTATCTTGTACCAGGATCTCTGTTCTAGTAACTATCTCCATAGTGCTCTGCATGTTGAGCCACTCTGGCTACCACTCTCATCTTCTTAAAGCTAAAAGGAAAAGCTTATGAATAATCTAAAAGAATTAATGTTAGGTGTCAATAATTCGCCAACAGTAAAGGCTACGAGATGTAGGATTACTTCTCTACTGCCGAATGAATCTCCTAGGCTACCTCATTTCTTTCAGTATAGCTGAATACAGATAAGTCTAAAGAGAACAGAAATTGAAGTAATGCAGAACATGCCCGCAAGTTAATGATTCAAGTTCCCCACTCCTGAAAGAAGAGCTTCCCAGTATTGGGGCCCCATTGAAATGTCTAAGAAATCATGGTGTTGATCCCATCTATATAAATCCCTGGGGTTTGCTGATGTTTTTCTTGTATCTAAAGCAATATTTTCTATTTTATAGTAAAATCTTCTCAGTTCAAATATGTGAAAATACCATGGGCAAAAAAAAAGAATGTTTAGGAAGCTTGTGTAAAAAAAAAAAAAAAACACACACACACACACACACACACACAAAAAGACGAGCTCATCAACTTACTAAGAAATCCATTCCTAAAATCTTAACTCTGAGTAAGCCATTTTGACCCCTGTTGGACACAGTTTCCTCATCTATCAATGAGCGAGTCAAAATTATTTGAAGACCTCCATAAGTATGTTTTGGTTTTTTCCTGTACAAATAGCAGGTACATGGATTGCCATCTCTGATTCATAATTGCAGAAAAGCCATACCGCAGTCATGTCCTATTACATTTCAGATTAATTTAGGAGTACCTTTGGGGGGTAATGAATGTTGTCTGGCTCTTCTAAAACTAGCTCTATCATTCTGATGTTCTAGGGAAAACAATACAAGAATCACCTATGGATACTTTTAGCCAGGAAGTATATAGCTATAGAGAATGATCACTGCCTCATGAGAGTCAATTATATGCATCTCTCTTCTAAATTTTGTATTCAGTGATGTTACATTGGTAGCTTGATTTGCCCCATGGTGGGAGTACTTATACTTTGGAAATCAACAAACATTATAATTCAGGGCTTTTTCTTTTCTTTTTTATTTTAAAGCTGGATGCTAATGATTTCTACCTGAAAACAAGAAGGTGAAACTAGGTGACCAAAGAATTACTTGAGGCCTTAAGATAAATCTTCTTTCAAGCCAAGAACTTGGATTCCTTCTAGAAATTAAAGGACAGTTTCTTCCAGAGGAACATGAGTGGTGCTAGGGATAGTGAGATTTTTATCTAAACTGGTAGGAATAGGATACTTGAATATTTTTAATAGTTTAAATATACCATCCACTTTAAAAAGTCATATATACGTGGAATCTAAAAAATACAACCAACTAGTGAATAAAATGAAGCAGACTCACAGATAAGAAAACAAACTAGTGGTTACCAGTGGGGAGAGGGAAGGGGGAGGGGCAATAAAAGGGTAGGGTTAAAGGGCTTCCCTAGTGGCGCAGTGGTTGAGTCCGCCTGCCGATGAAGGGGACCCGGGTTCGTGCCCCGGTCCGGGAAGTTCCCACATGCCACGGAGCGGCTGGGCCTGTGAGCCATGGCCGCTGAGCCTGCGTGTCCAGAGCCTGTGCTCCGCAACGGGACAGGCCACAACAGAGGCCCGCGTACCACAGGAAAAAAAAAAAAGGGTAGGGTTAAAAAAAAAAAAAGGGTTATTATAGGCTTATATGAAATCATCTAAGTGAAACTTTTGAAAATTGTAAAGCACTATAGAACTTAAAGTATCTTTCATTCAATGAAAAAAAAGGCATATATAGGTGAAACCCAAAGTTCTTATTCTATTTGTAAGCAGTTCATTTCAGCTTATATACTCTAAAAAGGGAGGCAACAGAGTTGAGAATTTTTATTAAATTAATAGATGTACTATCATTCAAAATGGATTATCAGTCAAAATGGATTCTATCTCCTTCAACCTCCAAGAAAAAAATTTCTCCAACAGGATTCCTATAGATAGGAGATTAGATTACATTTGTCCTTGGGTCTTTTGCTTTTCTCTCCTCTTGTCTTGCTTCTGTCTTTAGCATCAACTTAACTTCTAATTGAGGATGGACAGGAATAGAATGAAAAGGCAAATCTCCATTCTGTCAATTTTTTCTATCTGTAATAGATTTCTAGAATGATTTGGTAGAAATAAAGTAAAAATCTTAAAATCTTTGAAGTATGTCTAATTATCAGAAATTCTATTATATTTATAATTATTTAACTATTTATAATTCTCTTATGCCCCCAGTCCTAATATGTAATATTTACCCTAAAGAGTAATAGTTGTTGTTTTTTAGTGACTTCCTTGGACAACTACTAATTGTAATAATTGCCTGAACCATGCATTTTGACACTGGATAATATTGAAATCAAGTGCTTTGTTAATGCTGCTTAGTATTGTCTTCATTTTTGATATGCCTAAATGGTGTTTCTGCCAACAGAATATTTTTGATACTTCATGGGTATCCAACCACAGCAACCAAAATTGTAAGTAAAAACTAAGAAAACAATAAATATCCAATCAAATTAAGCTATGATGATCACTTCTGCTCAAAAAGGATTGAATTTAGTAAGGAACTATTTAGAGGCAATTACATTGTTTATCAAGCCAATTGCCTAAAATTTGGGTTAGCTAAGAGGTGACGGGGTTGCCTTTTTTTGGTAAGATAATGAGGGGCAGTTGGTGCTCCTCCATTACAGAAAACTAAAAAGCCAATGAACTCAAAACAGTTTTTTGAACTATAAAAGTATATATTCATTATTCACTCCTCAAATGTCTATTGTTGGTCTATAATAAAACAGATACTAGACAAAAATATGAGAGTAAAGCAAAAATTACCAAAATGACTAATTTTAAATGTTATAAAATAAGTATAGGACTTTTACTGGATAAGCCTAAATCTTATTTGATTGATTTAATCAAAGTAATGTTGTAATTTAATTTTACCTCATATTAGATCTCTCTTCGAGACAGTCAAGCCATTCTAGGGAATGGCTAATAAGCAATTTGTCATAAGAAATACTCTGAGGACTTTAACTTCTCTATTTTAGCCAAACAAAACACACTTCTCAGCTTGTAGGATCAGAATAACATGCTTATTTCTTCCCTGAATCTAACTTATCATTTCATGCAAAATGAACTCCTCAGTATGGGTTCTTTCCTTTTAGGAACTGATACTCCATTATTTAAATACCACCTTATCTTTTTCTTTTTTAAATACTTTATTGAGATATGACTGACATACAAAAAGATGTAGATATTTAATATATTCAACTTGATGAGTTTGGAGATAAGTATACCTCTGTGAAATCATCACCACAATATATGCCATAAACATTTATCATCTCCAAAACTTTCCTCCTGCCCTCTTTTTTTATTTTTTCCTTGTGATTAGAATATTTAATATAAGATCTACCCTCTTGGCGAGTTTTTAAGTACACAATACAGTACTGTTAACTGTAGGCACTATGTTAGATGGTAGATCACTCAGATTTATTTATCTTGTATAACTGAAACTTTGTATCTTTGACCTCTCTGTTGTCCTCTCCTGCCAGCTTCCAGCAACCACCATCCTATTCTCTGATTCTGACTTTGACTATTTTAGATTCCTCATATAAGTGGTATGGTGTAATATTTGTCCTTTGCATCTGACCTATTTCACTTGAGTATAATGTCCTCCACCTTCATCATGTTGATGTAAATGACAGGATTTTCTTTTTTTTTTTTTAAGGCTGAATAATATTTCATTGTATATATATACTACATTTTCTTTATCCATCTATACATCAATAGACATTTAAGTTGCTTCCATGTCTTGGCTATTGTGAATAATGCTGCAATGACTATGGGAGTGTATCTTTGAGCTCCTGATTTAATTATTTTGGATATATACTCAGAAGTAGACTCTCTGGATCATATGTTATCTCTATACAGCAGGTTCTTATTAGCTATCTATTTTATACATAGTAGTGTATATATGTCAACCCCAATCTCCCAATTCATTCCACCCCACCACCACCACTTTCCCCCCTTGGTGTCCATACATTTGTTCTCTACATCTGTGTCTCTATTTCTGCCTTGCAAACTGGTCCATCTGTACCATTTTTCTATATTCCGCATATATGCGTTAATATACGATATTTGTTTTTCTCTTTCTGACATTTCTATTACTTATTTCTTTTTTTTTTTAAGAAACCACCACACTGTTTTCCATAGTGGTTGTACCATTACATTCTCACAATCACTGTGCAAGTGTTCCCTTTTCTCCACATCCTAGCCAACACTTTTGATTTTTTTTTTTTTATAATAGCCATCCTAATAGGTGTGAGGTGATACCTCACTGTGGGTTTTATTTGCATTTCCCTGAAAATTAGTAATGTTAAGAATTTTATTTTTTAATTTACATTTAGTTCTACGTGGTAGGTAGAATTCTAAGGTGATGTACAATGTCACTTGCTGTCTTCAGTTCTGTCCCCTGGACTGTGTACAGAACTTACGATTGTGATAAAATAATCAACGGGGTGATATTGGATGTTATACTGCAAAATGAATATTGTAGATGCAATTTAGTTTACTTATCAGTTGACATTGTTAATCTAAAAGGAGATTATCTGGATCGACCTGACCTAATCACATGAGCTCTTTACCTGTGGGTCTAAATGTGAGAGGCATTGGAAGTCACAGATTCAAAATAGCCGACATGTTCTACTGCTGGTCTTGAAGGAGCAAATGCCATGTTATGAAGAGGGCCATGTGGCAGGCAGCAGTGAGTAGTCTCTAGGAGCTGATAAGAGCCTCTGGTTGCTGTCCTACAACTGTAGGGAACTGAATTCTGTCAACAACTTGAATGAGCTTGGGAGAGGTCTCCAAGCATTAGGTTGGACTGTAGTCTCGGCCAAAACCATGGAGAATTAATACATTCAGAATGATTTGTGAATATATTATTATGTCCAAAACATTGCATAGTGCCACTAAAAGGGAACAATTAGGGAAAATTTTTCAAAAGGTTGAAAACTCTCATTGCTATTTAAAAAAAATAAAACTAAATAAACAGACTGAAAAATAAGTATTTGGAAAATTTCCAGAAAGAAAAAGATGTATGGAAAATACAAGAAACATCAAGTATTAACCCAAGAGGTCTAATATTCATTCAACAATAGTCCTAGAAAGAGAAGAAAATTTCCAACGATTGAAAGAGTCAAGTCTTTAGATTCAAAGAGCTCACTGAAAATCCAGTACAATGAGTGAATAACACACACACAGAATTATCATTGAACTACAAATTTTCAAGGAGTCTGAAGAGAAGGAAACTTGTATGAAAATATTCTAAAATGTTTTTGAGATTAAATAGAAAGTCCACCTACAAAGGAATGTGAATCAGATTAGAATCTTCTCATCAGCAACCCCAGATTCTGGGGGTAGGGGACAGTGGGGAATGAACTGATGTTTTTCAAGCAAGTTCTGAGAGTGAAAATAACTTTTAATCTAGAAGTCTGTAGACAGCTAAAGTATTAATCTGAAATAATGTCATGATAAACATATTTTCAGACATGGAAGAAAGTTTACCTTCAATGTACTTTTTTTCCTTAGCAACTTGCTTAGGAATGCACTCCAGCAAAAGAACGTCCTCTTAATCAAGAAGATGAAAATACAGCAACCAGAAAACAACTAATCCATCTCAGGAGAGTAGTGGAGGATTATTGTGGAATAACCACAGACTGAGGGAACAAGTTCCAAAGTCTAAGGGCTCTGACAGGGAGGTCTCCAGGGCAAAAACTGGAGTCAGTAGACTACTAGAAGACATAACTAGAAGTTTTCTTTTTAAGTTAGGGATATAATAAAGAAAAATAATGCAAGGGGAAAAAAATTAGAAATTCTAGGGGGAAAAAATTTCCCCTTAAATTTGTAATCTAGATATGATATAAACTAAACTGATTTTAAATAATTGAAGCATTTTAAAAATTCATTTGGGGCTTCCCTGGTGGCACAGTGGTTAAGAATCCACCTGCCAATGCAGGGGACACGGGTTTGAGCCCTGGTCCCGGAAGATCCCACATGCCACAGAACAACTAAGCCCATGCACCACAACTACTGAGCCTGTGCTCTAGAGCCCACAAGCCACAACTACTGAAGCCCACGCACCTAGAGTCCGTGCTCCGCAACAAGAGAAGACACTGCAATGAGAAGTCTGTACACTGCAATGAGAAGTCCGTACACTGCAATGAAGAGTAGCCCCCCGCTCGCCACAACTAGAGAAAGCCCGTGTGCAGCAACGAAAACCCAACACAGCCAAAATAAATAAATTAATTAAAAAAGAATTCATTTGACCTTAATGCTGGAAGCATCCTTTTTAAAGTATTCTAGAGGTTGCAACATCCTAAAGAAAGAATTCAGCCTACCTGGCCTCTTTATTAAGCAATATTCATACCTTCACAACATAGTTATAACAATATACTCTCCAACATAACCAACTTTTTACCTAGGCTGCAAGTAAAGCCGTGGGTACCATTTCAAGTCATAGAATTGAATGTAACTATCAACAGTCCTGACAATGTAAAAGGTTAGCTGGCCAAAGATGGAATTTGGGAGATGAGAAAATGGTTATGTGTAGGAGAGGAATTTAAGGAAAGTGAAGTCTTTAATATGTGCATCTTACAAAATAGTAAGTTAAAGGATATTGTCAAAAGTGTCATGCTATGAAAAATCTAAGTTTAACCATGATCTTATTTAAAAATTTTAAGGTATTGTCAAATAGGAGAACAAGAAAGGAGAAAAGGGTATTCTAAGAAAAATAATCCCATCTTTCAGTAAGGAGGAATTAATAGATATTGCCTCAAGAAATGGGGTTGTACACACATTAACTAGAGTTGCTGGATTCACTGCAGACCTAAAAACTGACACTGATGAATCAGGTTTCCGGGGGAGAGGTGTCAGGAAACTTTTTATCATAGATTCTTCTGTATTATTTGGTTTTTCATAAGTATGAGTGACTTTGGTAAAGCATATTATTTTAAGCTTGATTGTATTGGACTACTAGTAGAAAAAAATTAAATTTGAAAGCCAAGGTGTAAAATATATAGCCAAACACTTCAAATACTGACATGTTTGTATACATTTTTACAAATAAGGTATATATTAACAGTTTTCTCCCCAGCTTTATTGAGATATTATTGATATAATGTAAGTTTAAGGTGTATAACATGATTTAACATATGTATACACTATGAAATGATTACCACAATAATGTTAATTCAGGTCTTCTCACTTAATTATCAATTTTTTTTGTTGTTGATGGTGATGGTGATAAGATTTAAGATCTACTGTCTTAACAATTTTCAAGAATATAGTACAGTGCTGTTAATCATAGTCACCATGCTGTAATTAGATCCCCAGAACTTATTATCTTATAGCTAGAAGTTTGTACTCTCTTAGTACAAACTTGGCTAAGATTTTTCCCATACACCCCACCCACAGTCCCTGGCAACCACCATTCTACTCTCTATTTCTCTGAGTTGGGCTTTTTTAGATTCCACATGTAAGTGAGAACATATAATATTTGTTTTTCTCTGTCTGACTAATTTCACTTAGTAAAATGTCCTCGAGGTTCATTCATGTTATTGCAAAAGGAAGAATTTTCTTTTTTGGGGGGCTGATAATATTCCATTGTGTATATATACACATCATGTCTTTTTTAATCCATTCATCCATCAGTAGACACTTAAGCTATTTTCATGTCTTGGCTATTGTAAATATTACTTCAATGAACATGGAGGTTCAGTTATCTCTTTGAGATAGTGATTCAATTTCTTTCATATATATACCCAGAAGTGGAATGGCTGGATCATGTGGTAGTCCATTTTCAATTTTTTGAGGAACCTCCGTACTGTTTTCCATAGCAGCTGTACCAATTTACATTCCCACCAACAACGCACTAGGGTTCCCTTTTCTCTGCAGCCTTGCCAACACTTGTGTTTCTTATCTTTTCCATAATGGCCATTCTAACAGGTGTGAGATGATATCTCATTGTGGTTTTGATTTGCATTTTCCTGATAATTAGTGATGTTGAGCATCTTTTCATGTATCTGTTGGTCATTTGGAGGTCTTCTTTGGAAAAATATCTATTCAGATATTCTGCCCATTTTTAGTCAGTTTTATTTTTGTTTTGTCTTTCCCTATTGAGTTGTATTAACCCCATATCAGATAGATGGTTTGACAATATTTTCTCCCATTCTGTACGTTGCTTTCTCATTTTTTTTTCTTTTGTTGTGCAGAAGCTTTTTAGTTTGATGTGGTCCCCCTTGTTGATTTTTACTTTTGTTGTTGCTTGTGCTTTTGGTGTTATATCAAAAAAAAAAAAATCATTGCCAGAAACTATGTCAAGGGAATTTCCCCTTATGTTCCTTCAGTATTTTTACAGTTTTGGGTCTTACAATTAAGTCTTTATAATCCATTTTGAGTTAATTTGTAGGTACTGTAAGATAGGGGTCTGATTTCATTCTTTTGCATGTGAATATCCAGTTTTCTATATACCATTTATTGAAGAGATTTTTCTTTCCCTATTGAGTATTAGCTCTTTTGTCAAATGTGAGTTGACCAGACATTGTAGTTTTATTCTGGGCTCTCAATTCTATTCCATTGATCTACATGTCTGTTTTTATGCCAGTATAATACTTTTTTGATTACTGTAGCTTTATAATAAAGTTTGAAACCAGGACATGTGATGCCTCTAGTTTTGTTCTTCTTTCTCAAAACTGTTTTAGCTATTCTGGGTCTTTTGTGGTTCCATAAGAATTTTAGGATTGTTTTTCCATTTCTTTGAAAAATGCCATTGGAATTTTGATAAGATTAGATTGAATCTATAAATGCCTTTGTGTAGTATAGACATTTTAATGATATTAATTCTTCTGATTCATACACATGTGATATCTTTCATTTATTCAATTTCTTTCATCAATAGCTTATAATTTTCAGTCTATAGATCTTTAACCTCCTTGATTAAATTTATTCCTAAGTATTATTATTTTTAATCCTATTGTAAATGAGATTGTTTTTTCTTTATTTCTTTGTCAGGTAGTTTTGTAAATGTACAGAAACACAACTGATTTGTATATGTTGATTTTGTAGATGAAGGTTTTATATGTCAGTGATTATACCGTTAGCCCTGGTAGGTTACAGAACTGACACACATTTAAGCTAACCAGGTAAACTTACGTACAATGAGGTATTAGACTTTAAAATAATAATTAAAAGCTCTTTCTATTTAGTTGCTCTATTGATAGTTTCTACTCCAGAATGGCCTCTAAATTAACTTTCAAATTTCAAATAGATCATAACTTACATAACTAATTCCCAATACTGTAAATAATTTTACTGAGCATAATTAATAAAATTGACCATCTGCCTTGCTGAGCTTGAATAAGGGAGAATGAACAATGAGATACAACCGAGCAATAATAATGAGGCGAGAGTATTCAGGATACAGTTCTGAGTCTCAAACTCAACCACATGCAAATGGCTTGTGAAGAATAAATGGATTTTTGTTCTTTTACCTTAATAATGGTCTCCATTTCCACCACAGAACTTTTCTTTTTTCTTAACCCATATACTTTCGGTAAAAGCACATTTACCAAATACTATTTATTGAAAACACTGTTCTATATTCAAGTGAGTATCAGTATGTATTGGAAAAGGAGATATGTGTAGATGCTATGCATTTGAATGACCTTTTAAGCCCTGACTTCCTTGTGTAGAGGAGATAACACTTAATAAAGTCAAAGTCTTTAACTTTTAAAAATCAGAATGTCATAGCTTTGAAGTATGTGAAATAAAAACTGGCTTTCCTAGTACTGTGAATGCTTCAACTTGACTCTGCTTTTAGAGCTTTAAAAAAAAATCGAAAGACTTAGTTTGGGTGTATAATTCCTTGCTTTTTTATAAATATGAATTGCTTAAAGAAATTATTTTTACTATTGGTAAAAATGACAGGTTCTTTTGAAAATCTACTGTATTCAATATGATTCTACACCTTTCTTTAATATTATCCAAAAAACAGGGTCAATATTTTAAAGTTTAATGTTTCTCTTACTTTTATGAATTAGTGAAGATTAAGATTAAATTTGAGTCTTTTTTAACGTGAGCTTATCTAAGGTGTCATTCAAATAATGGTTCATATGTGGTTTGTAATATGGGAATTTAATACAAGTCATTCCTATGTGCATGACTCCGTTCTTGTAGCTGAATTACATACAAAGCTGGAACTACCAAAAATATACTTGCAGTTTCAGACCAAACTATCCTCTGACATCATCCCTGTTAACAAAGAAGGAAATAGACACAATCCTGAACCACTAGCTCCAGATGATCTTGCTCGTTGTCTGATATCCCCTTGTTCTAGTAACTGGGATCTTAATTTATACACATTTGTATAAACCCTCCCCTTGAACCTCAGTTCAAGTGAATAAGTTATTCTTTATTCCAGTCATTTATTTATTTATTGACCAATTTATCAGATTTTTGTATGCCTATTATATTCTAGGCACATGCCTCTCTGTTAATCTATCATGAAGAACAATAATTCTTACTTTAGTCAACTTAAAGTCTAATGGGAGAGTAAAGTAGTCTTATTTGACTATTGAACTCAGTATCCCAGTTGTGCTTCCAGAACCTAGTCTTTCTAATACTTCTAGGACTAGAGTCCTAGTATCCCTATCCCTTCACAGTTGGATATCAACAGCTTTCTGTTGAAGTTGACTTGCCATTTGCCTGCACTGTGATCTGCTATTGGTCCCTGTCTTGAGCACAGATGCAGACCCTATAAATATTTCTAATTTCTTGGATGTGATAGCTCCTATTCTCTCTGTCTTAGTGACAAACCAGCTTCCATTAGACTCTCATCTCTCCCTTTGCCTCCTTTCTCACTGTCTTTGCCTTAACTCAGACTCTTTATCTCTTTCCTAGACTAAATTTTCTTCTAAACCGTCTTGCTGTCTTTTTTTTTTCCACTCCAGTATATAATCTATCTGCTCTATTTTTTTAATTAACATAACTTGCATCAGAAATGCACAAATCCTAAGTGTGAAGTAGTATGAATTATTATAAAGTGAATATACACCTGAAACCACTACTCAGGTCTAAGAATAGAACATTACCAGCATCTCAGAAGCAACCCACAAGCACTCTCCCAATCATTTTCTGCTCCCTTATCCCCAGTGGTAACCATTATCCTGACCCCTTGCCGTTTTACGGTTCAGGGAGAACTGGCAGCTTCAGATTTCCCCCAGGATCCACAGATCTCCAAAAACCAAGTTCCTCTACCAGATCTGCTTTCCTTGGGCCTCCCTTCTGGGCTCTGATGGCCTTTTCAGTAGATGGCTCCTATCATGATGAAGGAATTGCTTGAGCTCTCTCCTAAGGTAGCCCCATAGTGACTTCACATTCATCCAGAGCACATGGCCCTCTGCCCTTCCTAAAGCACCATACATTAGTTTGGCTTATTGAACAGCAAACAGACAGAGGCACATAGTATATATTCTGTACTCAGCTTCTTATGCTCAACTTCACATCTTAGAGACTCATCCCATTTTCTTTCTTTTTTTAACATTAGGCATAGTTCATTCAGTGCATTGCTTGCAGAATTCCATTGTATGAATAGTCCACAAATTATTTATCCATTGTATTGTTAACTAACATTTGAGTTTCCAGCTTAGCCTTTTACAAATAATGCTGCTGTGAACATTCATGTAAAAATTTTCAGTACACATGTGCATATATTTCTGTTGGGTTATGTTAGGTATAAAATATTTTTGAAATAGTATTTATATGTTCAGGTTTAATAATTGTCAAACAATTATCTAAAGTGGTTGTACCAAATATACTCTCACCAGAAGCTTATGAGAATGTCCACCTGCTTTCAAACACTTGGTCTTGTCAGTCTCAAATTTTAGCTATTCCAGTGCGTGTGTAGTGATGTTTCATTATGTTCTTGATTTTCACTTCTCTGATGACTAGTGTGGTTGAGCAGTTTTTCAAGTATTTATTGGCCATCTTGGTATCATCTTTTATGAAGAGTTTCTGGCTTAAGTCTCTTGCTATTTTTCTTTTGGGTTTCGTAAATGGTTTTAAATCATAGCCACAAATTCTTTGATGCTCCCCCTATGGAAAATGGGGTCTATGTTCTCTCCTCCTGAATCTGCACAGACTCGTGATTTCTTCAGTAACAGAATAGTGAGGAAGTGATGCTGTGTGATTTCTGAGGCTAGGTCATAAAAAGCCATTCACCTTCTACAGCATTCACTGGAGAACTTGCGTTTGGAGCCCTGAGCCACAAGGTAGGAAACTACAGTCTTAAAGGAGTCCTGTGTTAGCACTCCTGTCAATAGCTAAGCCCACTTTTCCAGCCATTCTCAGCAAGGCACCAGATGTGTGAGTGAAGCTGTTCTGGACCCTCAAGACTACCTCATTCTCCAGCTGAAATCTGCTTGGGATTTACTGGGTTTCTTGATTCTGTAATTTATCTCTTCTAACAAATCTGGGGAAATTTCAAATATTATTTCTTCAAATATTTTTTCTTCCTCATTCTTTTTTTCTCTCTTTTGGGACTCCAATTAGACATATAATAGACCCTCTGATACTGCCTCACAGGTCCCTGGAGCTTCGATTTTTTTTTAGCATCTTTTATTTCTCTGTCCTTCAGATTATATAGTTTTATTATTTTCACACCTCCTCTATCTTTACTCTGTCATCTCCATTTTGCTTTTAAGCCCATCTAGTGAATTTTTATTTCAAATATTGCATTTTTCCGTTCTAGAATTTTCCTTTCTACTTAAGCTTAGTAAGCAGGCTTCAGGAGAACTTCCCTGAGTAGATATGTGTTTTGTCATGTGAGCGAGATAAGAATTGTCTGACCTGACCTTGGAGAAATCTGAAACTGAAAAGTTATATGAGGTTGGCTGGGTCGGAAGTGAACTCCACACTAATAAATAGAGGCAGGAAATTGTGCGTATTTCTCTCGGTCTACATGTTGTCTCCTTGCAAGTCTCAGATTCATCTCAAGAGGGACTCTAAGAGAATCTCATGGAAGCCACGTAATTCCAACTTAATAATGACCTTTTGGGGACTTCCCTGCTGACACAAGTGGTTAAGAATCCTCCTGCCAATGCAGGGGACACAGGTTTGAGCCCTGGTCCAGGAAGATCCCACATGCCACGGAGCAACTAAGCCCGTGCACCACAACCACTAGAGCCCGTGCTCTGCAGCAAGAGAAGCCACCGCAACGAGAAGCCTGTGCACTGCAACAAAGAGTAGCCCCCGCTCACCACAAGTAGAAAGCCCACACACAGCAACGAAGACCCAATGCAGCCAAAAATAAAATAAAATAAATAACAATGGCCTTTTGGAAGCTCAGAGGTTGAAGAGGAAGTTGTTGACAGCCAGCAGGAGTAAAGGCAATACCATATCGATGGATCTGCAGTAAGCATTCTGACCCCAGCACCCCTTAGATTTTCTCTAAGAAATCTCCAAAGGAGACCCATGAAAGAAAGATAACCTTCTCTGAACTCAACCTGGAGTTGCCCCAAAATGTCTGCTGAGAATAATTGGATTAAGAAAAGAAATAAAATGAACCAGACACTTCTCCTCCACTGCACCCAGCTAGCAGATCTGAGCTGAATGAGGGGATAAGCATTCATTGGACGAGAGCAGGGGTTTTGATACTGTATGGGAATGGGGACATGTGATGAATAGTCTGGAATAAAGTCTCTTGTAATCTAACAGTTAACAGAAAAGCTATGGAAATTTTCTAATGTTTTCATTTAAGAACTAGGAGGAAAAATGAATGTACAAATCAAATCTGAAATTACAAAAGGAGAAAGAACAAGGTTTGTGTCTGCCTGTATGTATGTATACACATATACGTATTGTAGGATCACTTCTTTCACTTCTATCAAAGTATGTCCATATATTAAAGTTACCTATCATATATCATATACGATCATATATTTATGCATACATATATTTTTTTATATATATACATATATAAAAACACTGAAATATTGACCGTGTATGATGAGATAATTTTGTTATCCATGTTATTTTTTTTTTTTAGTTTTTACTTTAACTTTCTACAATTAACATGTATTTGGGCTTCCCTGGTGGCGCAGTGGTTGGGAGTCCGCCTGCCGATGCAGGGGACACGGGTTCGTGCCCCGGTCCGGGAAGATCCCACATGCCGCAGAGCGGCTGGGCCCGTGAGCCACGGCCGCTGAGCCTGCGCGTCCGGAGCCTGTGCTCTGCAACGGGAGAGGCCACAGCGGGGAGAGGCCACAGCGGCGAGAGGCCCGCGTACTGCAAAAAAACAAAAAACAAACAGAATGTATTCTATTTACATCATAAAAAAGCAACATAATTTCTTTTTAAATGGTATATAAGTTAATAGTTTCTGTTAATCAAGTATCCCAGATATCCTGAGTCCTTAAAGTTATCACCATTTTTAAAGTTTTAATTTTAATGATTTAGAGAGACCAAGTATTTTACTGTCGTATATTTGAAGGATAAATCACATATTAGTTCCCTTGATTAAGTGATACACTTGATAATACACAATTGCTTCCATAACATTTTCCTTAAAGAGATTTTGCCTTTATTCTGACTTTCTCCAGTCTTTATCCTGTCCTGATACTCGGACTTCAGAGTTTTAACTTTGTCACATGAGAATTTTTTTTTCCTGATTCTTTCTTTGTGTGAGTGTAAGTGTGTGTGTTTGTCACTTAGTCCTTCCTAACACTTTGTTCTTCTCTCCTCTTTGGATATTGCTTACAGCATTTTACTATCATCCTAGATTTTTATGTTTTGAAATTATCTGACATTGTAAAGTATACTTTTCAAATCCTGGGAAATCCATGTGCTTTCCTTCTCCCTTTAGATTTATATTTCTGCTCTTTTACTGCTGGCTATTCAAACTATTTATACTCCTTCCATTTTTATGCTGTCTTCAAGCTAATGATTTAACTTTAGCATACATTTTATTTTGGCATTGAACTTACTTTCCATTATTTTCTCATAACTTTTACAGAGAGCCTTTAGTGATACAGTTACTCTACTACCTCGTTTGTGATATTAATGCTCTCCTGTGATTCTAGATCTAAATGGGTCTGTTGGAATCCTCCACTTTTTGTTTCTTATAAATCGTTTAATACATTTAACATGTGACTCACTGCTCTTTCTACTTGTATCTTTCTTGGTTCTTTTTTGCTCGTTATGGCTGACATATAAAAGAGCTATAAATATTTAATGTATACAAACTGAGTTTGAAGATAAGTATAATCCCATAAGCCATCACCAGAATCTATGCTGTAACATATCCATCACCTCCAAAAGTTTCCACCTGCGCTCTGTACTATTATTATTGTTACTACTCTTGCTTCTCCTGTTTCTCTTTATCATCATCATCATCATCTCCATCATCATTATAAGAATGATAAACATAAAATCTAGCCTCTTAACAAGCTTCTAAGTCTACAATACAAAATTATTAACTGTAGGCACTATGCTGTATAGTAGATCTCTAGGACTTACACATCGTGCATAACTGAAGTTTTGACTACTAACTCCCCCTTTTCTCCTTCCCTCAATCCCTGGCAACCACCATTCTACTCTCTGTTTCTATGAGTTTGACTGCTTTAGATTCCTCAGATAAGTGATATTATGTAGTATTTTTCCTTCTTTGTCTGGTTTATTTCACTTAGCATAGTGCCCTCCAGGTTCATCCTTATTGTTACAAATGGCAAGATTTCCTGGTTCTTTATCTGAGGAGTCCTATAGAATTCTTTTACATCATCCTGTTACAAACGGGGCTTAATCTAAATATTGATTTGATCCAACTGTCAGTGTTTCTTTATTGCATAAAATTCACACTAAATCATAAAAAAGGAAGGCAAAAAAGAGGGAGGTATCTTTACGAAAACACAAAAAATCAAGCTGATTAATTTTAACATTTCTTAAATTTACTACTAATTATATATGAAATTGCTGAGGATAAAAAATAATCAACTCTGATTTCATTTTCTAACTCCTGTGATAACACTGTGCATAAAGAGATCAGCATAATAAATTTCCAAAGCCTAACTACTGTGCTCAAAGGATAATCAAGGATTTTAAAGAGTCACATTTTCAAACCTACCATTTAGGTTTTAAATTGTGTAATGTTCCAGTACCCAGAATCTATCTGCAAGAGACGTGGGCAATCCTTGATGAAGGTCTCAGTAAAGCCATTCTTTTCTGCAAGACAGAGGTCTGCAGATCAGTTACTCTCTTTACAAATTAAGCCCTCATTTCATAGACAACAAAATACCCAATTAGTCAAGGATCAAATGCTAATAGGCAGAGTTGAATCACCCAGGAATAAAAGGTGCAATTGCATGGAGATGTAAGACCTCCCTTAGAATTCTAAGACATTTAAACTTCCCCTAAATCTCAATTCTTTCATCACATGAAAATCAACGTGCTATTTATATGGTCAATGATAACCTGTGATTGCAGTTACTATAATATAAAATAGAGCAAAGCCACTAATTTCTAGTCTGCTTCTATTACATTTGTTTTCAACATGGCAGCATGTGTCTTAGTTGCGATTGAATTACGTTAATGAGAAATATACACCTGAAAATATAAACTGGAGAAACCAGTCACTTCTATTGATGTCAGTCTCTTCCTGGTCATATTCTTCAAAAAATATATACATTTCTCCCCCTTGAAATAAACATGTCCAATAAATACATTCCATGTCCTTTTTGAACAGAGTTAGAAATTATGTGAAGAAAAATGAAAGAAATTATAGAGAAAAATGTTAAGAAAATTATGGAGAAAAGGGGGAAAACTTGTCCCTAGGTAGGACTGCATACAAATGTTACCAACCAATATAAAGTGGAAGAAGGAGAGAGTGTGTGTGTGTGTGTGTGTGTGTGTGTGTATGTGTAATCCAGGCCTCCCATAATTAAGCTTTTCTGTGAAAGACATTTAATGTGTGTCAGAGAGCAGAACAGTTAATAAAAAAATTCAAATGCATTTTTGTTTTTCTTTTCTTTTGTATATATTGAAAGCCCCCATCTCAATCCATATATCCCTCTCTCTTAACTCAGAAGTTATGTACTTTATTTCTATTCTTTTAGCATTTACTCTAGAAATATCAACATAAACGTTTACCATAAAGATAATCTGTGTTAACTCTACTCCAGAATAATGCAAGGACCTTTAAACAATTTAACTCAAGCCACTTTGTCCTCTCTACACTTTTAGAAGATGGTATTTTAATTCTATCTTAATGTTTTAACACTTAAGGTTAAAATGGTAATAATGATTTAGTATTTCCGAAATGGTTACTATCCCCTTAGCTCAAGTTTTCTTCCATCTGATACCTTTTTTTTGTGGTCAGTTTCATTCTGGAAAATGTTATAGATGCTCTGTTCATCCTAAATACTTTGTGTTTTCTCTAATACCCTCATTTTGCCTATAGTCCTGAAAGTCTTGTTAGTATAAATTTGTAGATCACCAGTTGTCTTTCAGCACTTTGAAGATATCCCTCTCCTTTCTGATTCCACTGCTGTTATGAAGATAGCACTTTCAATCTTATAATTATCCTTTGAAAGATACCTGTCTCTTTCCTGGTTGCTTTATGATCTCCCTTGTCTTGGGTACTCTGAAATTTCACTACTATGTGCCTAGTGTGAATTGCTTTAAATATATTATTCTTAGGATGGGTGCTTTTCATCAACTCTGGAAAATTATCATTTTCTTTTGAAATACTTTTATCTCCCCAGCCTCTCTGTTATCTCCCACTGGAATTCCAGTGAGAAATATGTTATATTCCTTCTTTGCTCCTTCTCTGATCACCTCTATATCTCCATCTGTTTTTGTCTCTGTGCTGCATTCTGTTTAATTTAGTTTGCTCTATCTTCTAGTTTATTCAGGTTCCCTTCAGCTGTGTCTAATATGCACTTTATCCCATCTATGTATTGAGTTTCTAATTTCAATTATTCAGTTTTTTATTTTTGGAAATTATATTTGGTTCCTTTTCAAATATGCCTAGCCATTTGTACAGTCTTTTATCATATCTTGATTCTGTCTTTTATTTTCTTGAATATATTTAATATGCTTATTTTATATTCTGTATTGATAATATCATCTGCAGTCTTTGTGGGTCTGATTTTGCAGTCTGTTATTTCTGCTAATTGTCCCTCCTGTAGCTTATTCCTTGATTTATTCTGTGATTTTCTTTATGGTTACTTCTGTCCTGTATGAATTCTTTGAGTGTTTGATTTCAGAGATTCTGCTAGGGAGGATCTACTTGTGCTCTGGCAAGTGTCTGGAGCTGTTGCTATCCCAGGAAAACTTCAAATAGTTGAATTCAGGAGTTTTCAGATCATGTGGTTAGTGTGAACTTGGGGCCCAAACTCTTAGGAGTGTGAGTTTATGATTAACAATTTTCAGAAGATTTAAATCAAGAAAAATCTTCTCCTCTTTACTCAGAGTCATGGCTGGAACATGCACATATCCTTGATGGATCCTTCTGAAATGCATGTTTTTCTATAATTAACTCAGTGTTGGTGTTTCCCAGAGCTGCCACGTACAGCCTGAGTGGCCCACATTCACATTGTGGTTCATGGAAAGAGAACTCCCTGGGGTTGTGCCGTGAACGTTTGCAAGTATGCATAATGGTCTTGGTGTCATCATTTGGACATCGTAGTTTTAAATGACTCTCTGACCTGACTGCTCACTTTGCTCACCAAGTTTGCCACATCCCTCCCCCAATGTCACTTAATTCCTTAAAGCACAAGCTCTACCTAGTACCACGACATCAGAAATGAGCAGATAGATCTCTAGGGCAAACTCAAGCTTTAGTGATCTTCTGTCTTTCAGAATTTTTGCATTTTTACTTTTTGTCCTAAACTATAACCCACTCTCCCCTACAAATTAAGGAATGCATTTCAAAAGGTTTTTTTTTTAGTTTGTAGAGCATTGCTATATGTTTTTGTACTGGAAGCGGTTCTCTAGACATTTGGTCTCTCATATCGCCAAAATAAAAGAACCTATAGGACCTACTCTGAAATCACAGACTTAGTCACTGTTATTCCTGCTGCTCACGTCACCTCTGTGAGCAGGGGAACTTTACCAGCTATGGCTCCAGAATTAGGAGCTCTGGTTTTTGCAGTCTTCTGAACTCTGGTGGCTTTAGTTCATCATGGAGAGTCTACAGAGACTCCAATGATGATGAGGGTTGGGAAAGATATAACAGGAGGAAGGATATACTTCTGACTTGTCAGGCTGATCAGTTGACTGTGCTGGGTATTTTCAGTTTCCCCTTGCCATACACACTGTTATTTCATATTACTACGATGTTTTTTGCCTATTAGTTTTAAATCTATTCTCATATAACAAGGAACCCATTTATATCAATTTGCTGCTTTTTCTCCCCTTGTAAATATATGCCTGATTCTTTTCACAACCTCACAGAGGTGAAGGGGAAAGGAAGGATCAATTACTAAAGGCTTACTATAAGCACCTGCTAGGTACTACCTATATGTTATTTTTTTATTCTTGTTTTATAGATAATAACATCAACAACAATAGTGATACAGGCTTACATTTATTGAGAGCTTACTATGTGTCAGGCACTGCTCTAAGTATGGCACATGTATCAAATTTTATATTCCTCACAACAACCCTGTGAGATGCCACTTATATCCCCATTTATAGATGAAGAAATAATCTTGAAGTTAATTTTCTGAGTTCATAGAGCTAGTGAGTGACAGATCAGGATTTAAATTCAGGACTGCCTGACTCCAGACTTTATGTCCTTTCTTTGTGCAACAAATAGGCTACTGTTCTAAAATCATATTGGGCACCTGGGGAAGCAGTATTTTTGTTTGACAAAACAACAACAAAAAGGCGTTTCAGTGATGCTAAAGAGTTAATACAACTTTAGAGCACAAGACAATATGTTTAACAACTGAAAAAAATCCAGTTCTTTGGCCTTACAGAGAACATTTAATTCTCATGGCTGTGCCTGTCATGTATTTCTACATCAATTGTGGATGAACTATTAACTTCCAAATTAGTCACTCCAGGGTTCTATTTACATTTTTAATAGAGAAAATATCAGAGGATCATAAGGCCTAAGTTAGATTCAAGAAATTTTCAAGATAAATAAGTGATCAGAGCAACAGAATGTATCTCAATGCCGTATATATCATTAAAGAGTTAATTAACTATATTAAGGAAAATATAGTGTCAATTTGTTCTAATTCAGAAAAATTGAGAGAAATTATTAAAACCAGACTTAAATGAAGAAGGTTTAATCTGCATAATCTACAGGAGACTTGTCTGGCCACCAAGGACTCCTTGCTAATGAGCTCTGACTTGGTTAAAGCCCCTCTGAGGGAGAGTGTTGAGTCTACAATTGGCTTGCTAATGAGCACTGTCAAGATGTAGATTGGTCTCAGGTGCTGTACCCTAAAACAAGCAGGAAGTTTTCCTCCTGAGTCAACTTCTTGAGCAGAACTTGGTATGCAAGTTTACCCTGTCACCTTCCTCCAGCCATAAATCACCACAGTTGTGTCATTTCTTGGGACAGGGCACAAAGAATATTTATCGTGAAATGAGATGATTTGTAATTTTTAGGACATCAGTAGTTTCTCCTTAATGGCTTTCTCAGCCAACTTACTGATGGATTATGAATTGATAAAAAGTCAACATGATATGTTAATAGATTTAAAGTATATTAGAATATTCTTCTGGACAAGAGAAGCAAATATTTTAGACATTCAAGCATGTTTCTTTAACTCTTAAACAGCTACAGACAGAAAAAAATCACTAAAAATAAACTCTGGTGTTGACATCTCATTTTAACCATAGCAAACAAATTGAAAAGCCTAGGTATTCTATAACTTTCCACCAACTTCACCTTTATAAACAAGTTCTAAGATAGTGTACAAGAATTTTAGGAAGCTCTAACATTTTCACAAAAGCAAGATTCTGTAGCCACCTTATATTCAGCAAAGTTTCTGTTGTAATTTATAGGATACTCTGAAGTAGGTGCAGTGCCATTTACGCTAAAAGTCCATCACTATGGAGTTACATACTTAAAGTAGGCTACTAGGGTCAAAACTTCTCAAACTGAATGAAACCACTTCAGTGTAATACAATTGTTACAATTTAAAATTGTCTTTTGCATTGTCCCAGCCAATAGTTTGGTATTGATCAGCAAGTTAAAATCCTTCTTCTCTGATGTATGCTTTCTTGGTTTTTTTGAAACCTTACTATTTTTCAAGTGGTCAGGACACCACTAATAATATAATTTAGAAGTGTAGATATCAAGTGAAGTGGAATTCTTAGGCTATACACCCACATACTCACATATACATGCACATGCATAAACATACACACACTAATTTATGTTTTTGCCTTTGTTACTAAATTTATTATTAAGTAGTCACATTGAATGTGAGTTGCTAGTCCTACTGTGAGATCACTTCTTATTCTAATTTTAGTTTTTTGTTTTAAATAGAGAATGAATTTGAATCCTGACAATCTCTCACTCTTCTCCAGTCTCATAACCTCATGTTATACCCGTGACTTCCTCTTCACTATGGCTAGTCGATAAAGAATTTACCTAACGAATATATATTGAACTATTACTTAATGAGATAGCTACAAAAATACATTATATAAGTTCCCCCCAAATTGCAGTGTACCAAACACTGCCTAAGTGCATGGAGGAAACACAAGAAAACTAGACATGTTACCTAATCTTAAGCAGCTTCTAATTTTATTAGGAAGATAAAATACAGGTACATCTGTGATTCAGAGTAGAATGTGATGAGTGTTTTAAAAAATAGAAAATGCCATAACACAGTAGGAACCATTCATGCACACGCACAAAATTGGAGCCATTGAGCTCCCTCAATTTTCCTCATTCCCATCCCTAAATTTAATTACCATTTATCCTTATTTATGTTCCTCCTGCTTTCCTAAACCACTCATTCCATCAAGACTTTTTTTTTCAGTTGACATATAGTTGACTTACAATATTGTTTCAGGTATACAGCATAGTGATTCAATATTTTTGCAGATTAGATTCCATTACAGGTTATTACAGATAATGAGTATAATTCCCTGTTCTATACAGTATATCCTTGTTGCTTATCTATTTTATATCTAGTAGTTTGTTAATTTCATACCCCTAATTTGCCCCTGACCCCTTTGGTAACCATAACTTTGTTTTCTATATCTATGAGCCTGTTTCTGTTTTGCATGTACATTCATTTGTATTATTTTTTAGATTCCACATGTAAGTGATATCATACAGCCTTAGGCCTTCTCTGTCTGACTTACTTAAGAATATCACACTCTAGCTCCATCCACATTGCTGCGATTGGCAGTATTTCATTCTCTTTTATGACTGAATAATATTCAATTGCATATATATGCACCATATCTTCTCAATCCAGTTGTCTGTTGATGGGCACTTGGATGGTTTCCATGTCTTGGCTATTGTAAATAGTCTGCTATGAATATTGAGGTGCACGTATCTTTTTAAATTAGTGTCTTTTTTTTTTCCTGGATATATCCTGAGGAGTGGAATTGCTGAATCATATGATAGTTCTATTTTTAGTTTTATTTTAAAGAAACTCCATACTGATTTCCATAGTGGCTGCACGAATTTATATTCCCACCAACAGTGCATGAGGGTTCCCTTTTCTCCACATCCTCTCCAACATTTGTAGATACTTTTTGATGATAGCCATTCTGACAAGTGTAAGGTGATACCTCCTTTTGCTTTTTATTTGCATTTCTCTAACAATTAGTGATGTTGAGCATCTTTTCATGTACTTGTTAGCCATCTATATGTCTTCTTTGGAAAAATATCTATTCAGGTCTTCTTCCATTTTTTTGATTGAGTTGTTTGGGTTTTTTTGATATTGAGCTATATGAGATACTTGTATAGTTTGGTTATTAACCCCTTGTCAATCACATCATTTGCAAATATTTTCTCCCAGTCCATAAGTTGTCTTTTTATTTTGTCAGTGATTTGCTTTGATATGCAAAAGCTTTTAAGTTTAATTGGAGCCATCTGTTTATTTTTGCTTTTATTTCTTTTGCCTTAGATAAATCATAGCAATATTTTTCTATCTATGTCAATGTTTTTTTATCTGTGTTCTGCCTATGTTCTCTTCTAGGAATCTTATGGTTTCAGGTCTTAAATTTAGGTTTTTAAACCATTTTGAGTTTATTTTTGTATATGTTGTGAGAAATCTTCTAGTCTCATTGGGTTTTTTTGTTTGCTTGTTTGTTTGTTTTGTCATTGTTTTGTATATGGTGTGAGAGAATGTTCTAGTCTCATTGTTTTACATGTGACTGTCCAGCTTTCCCAGTGCTTATTGAAGAGACAGTCTCTTCTCCATTGTATATTCTTGCCTCCTTTGTTGTAGATTAATTAACTATAGGTGTGTGGGTTTATTTCTGGGCTCTCTATTCTGTTCCATTGATATATGTGTCTGTTTTTGTGCCAATACCATGCTGTTTTAATTACTCTAGCATCACAATATAGTTTGAAGTCTGGGGGTGGTAATACCTTCAGCTTTGTTCTTTTTTCTCAAGATTGTTTTGGCAATTTGGGGTCTTATTTGGTTCCATATAAACTTTAGGATTATTTTTTCTAGTTCTGTGAAAAATGTCTTGGGTATTTTGATAGGGATTATATTAAATCTGTAGCTTACTTTGGGTAGTATGGCCGTTTTAACAATATTCTTCCAATTCAAGAGCACGGGACATCTTTCCATTTCTCTGTATCATTTTAAATTTCCTTCATCAGTGTTTTATAATTTTCAGAGTATAGGTCTTTCACCTCCTTGGTTAAGTTTATTCCTAGGTATTTTTTTTTGATGTGATTTTAAACAGGATTGTTTTTTACTTTCTTTTTCTGATATTTCATTATTAGTGTATAGAAACACAACACATTTCTGAATATTGATATTGTATCCTGCAACCTTGCTGAATTCATTTATTCTGTAGTTTTGGGTGGAGACTTTAGAGTTCTCTATAGAGATTATCATATCATCTGCAAATAGTGACATTCTTATTTCTTCCAATTTGGATACCTTTTATTTTTTGTCTGATTGCCATGGATAGGACTTCCCACATTATGTTAAACAGAAGTGGCAAGAGCGGGCATCTTTGTCTTGTTCCCGAGTTTAACAGGAAGTCTTTCAACTTTTTAATGTTAAGTTTTATGTTGGCCATGAGTTTGTTGTAAATGGCTTTTATTATGTTGAGATATGTTCCCTCTATATATATCTACTTTGATGAGAGTTTTTATCGTGAATGGATGTTGAATTTTGTCGAATGCTTTTTCTGTACTTAGTGAGATGATCATGTGATTTTTATCCTTTCTTTTGATAATGTGTTTCACATTGATTTTGTGAATGTTGAATCATCCTTGTGACCCTGGAATAAATCCAGCTTGATCACAATATATGATCCTTTTTCTGAATCATTGGATTTGGTTTCCTAATATATCTTGTTGAGGATCTTTGCTTCTATATTCAGCAAAGGTATTGACCTGTAATTTTCGTGTTTTTTTTGGTCTGTTTTTGGTATCAGGGTAATAGTGACCTTGTAGAATGAATTTGGGAGTGTTCCCTTCTCTTCAGTTTTTTGGAATAGCTTGAGAAGGATAGGCATTAGTTCTTCTTTATGTGTTTGGTAGAATTCCCCTGTAAAGCCATCCAGTCCTGGACTTTTGTTCACTGGGAGTTTTTTTAATTATAAATTCTATTTCACTTCTGGTAATCTATTCAAATTGTTTGTTTCTTCTTGACTCCATCTTGTCAGGCTGTATGTTTCTAGAAAATTGTCCATTTCTTCTAGGTTATAAAATTTGTTGACATGTAACTATTCATAGTATTCTCTTAGGATTTTTTGTATCTCTGTGGTATTCGTTATTTCTCCTCTTTCTTTTCTTTTGTTTATTTGGGTTCTCTCTCTTTTCTTCTTGGGGACCCTGGCTAGAGATTTATCAATTTGGTTTATCATTTTAAAAAACCAGCTCTTGGTTTCATTGATCTTTTCTATTTTTTTTAATCTCTATTTTATTTCCTCTGATCTTTATTATTTCCTTCCTTCTGCGGACTTTGGGCTTTGTTTATTCTTCTTTTTCTTATTTTTTTTTTTTTAGGTTGTTTGAGATTTTTCTTATTCCTTGAGGAAGGCCTGTGTTGCTATAAACTTCCCTCTTAGAGCTTCTTTTGCTGTATCCCATAGATTTGGAGTGTTGTGTTTCCATTTTCATTTGTCTTGGGAGTATTTTCTGATTTCCTCTTTTATTTCATTATTGACTCATTGGTGTTTGTTTGTTTTTGTAGCATGTTGTTTAGTCTCCAAATGTTTGTTATTTTACTGTTTTTTTAATCAAGACTCTTAATTCCATTCCCTCTTTCCTCTCCAGAGTCTGCTTTATCATTTCTTCTCTCTCTCCCATAGCTTTAATCACTTTTCCATTACTGTGTTTTCTTCAATTTACCACTTTACCCAATTTTTTTCTCCATCAAAAATAACATCTTTTCCTAAACATATCTATATTTCACTTTTCTTTTAGTTCTAAAGCTCCTTGAGCTAGAAATAATCTTACTACCTCTACCTCCTCAATTCTTATTCACAGCTCAAACCACTCAAGCCATCATTCTTTTATGACTGGGTTTTCAAAGACCAAATTAAAAGGTCCTTGTAATGGTTGAATCCAATAATTTACATAACTATTCTTTACTATCTAAGGCTGTTGACCACTTCCTATATCTTTAAGCATTCTTTTCTTAGTCTCTGAGACATCTCCCCTAGTCTCAGTGTACATCTTCTCTCTTTAAAATAAAATCCATCCCCATGCCTTCAAATATTATTTAAATGTTGATGAGTCCTATGGACCCACATTTCCATTCACCATGTGAACATCTTACCTGTAATTAAAACTTAACAGGTTGAAAAGTGATCCAAATATATTCCTTCTCCAGTCTTCTCTAGTTCAATTAATGGGCTTATCATGCTTTCCAATCAGGAAACCCAAAAGTTTTAGTGGATTTTTCCATCTTCACACCCTCTTACAACTAAATAGTAACTATTATTTTTTCATTCTACTAAAACATGTCTTTTAATTCTTTCTGTTCTTCTCCATCCTTCCTTCTATAGCATCTCCAGTAATTATACTAATACATAATTGATGCTGATATACAGTAGATGCTCAAATACTTGTTGAGTAGGTTAACTATTTACTGCTTTTGGATACTGTTTGCTGCATATGAAAAGTACTTTCTTTGTTCTACTTGTGAAAACAGCTGAATTCACACTCATTCTATAAAATATTCCCTAACTCTTTAATAAAGAGATACCCATTCCTCTGTGTTCCCATAGTACTTTGTTAATACCTCATATTATAGGTAAGAGTTACATACCATTTATGTTATATTGATGTTACTCTTTGTTTTCATATTATTTCCCCATTAGACAATTAACTTCTTGAGGATATGCACCAGTGTTATGTATTTTTTGGTATCCTCATCATATTTACAATGCTTAGAAAAATCTTCATGGTTGCATGTTTGGATGACTGTGAGTTTACTAAAAACTTCACACAGGAGATAGAATTTGAACAGGGCTTTAGAAATGGATTGTATTCTGGTATGATGAGAATGGCATTCTGTTTACACTGAAACTACAGAGTATTCTTTAAGAATACCTAGAAAGTCAACTCAGCTAAAATACAGGGATGCTTCTGAAGAAGGATTAATGGCAAATAAATTTGGAGGGTAGACCACAGATGATTATGTGGTAACTTGAATGACAGGCAAGTGTGTTTATTGTATTATTTTCCTCTGGGCAGAGGTGAGCTTGTATGGTTTGTGAGCACAGAGGAGTTGTTTATTCAAATTTATAACTTTAGGAAGATTACTGTGATGTCAGTATGTCTTAAGGAATGAGATATAGGCTGCAAAAGGTATTAGAAAGATATTGCAACAGTCCAGAAAGGAAGAAATGTGTAAATGAGCTATAGGAAAAAAAAAAAAAAAAAGAATGGTAGGAGACACATTGTAAAGGAACCATCCTAGAGACTGAGGAATACGGCTGCTAGAGGATAAGGGAGAAAGAGGATAACTAAGGTTTCAAGCCTGAGTGACAGAGGGATGCTCCTGCTTTTAACAAGAGATTGGAAATACAAGAGGAAGCCTAAGTTTGTAGGAGAAAATTATGAGTTCAGTTTTGGACATAGTGAGTTTGAAGAGCAGATATGAATTTGAACTTGAATATCAACACTTACTTAAACTCTTCATATCAGGATTGCTTTTCTTTTCCTATTAAATGACTTAGGGAACTATCACTTGGTAAGATATTCAAGACCAAATTCTCCTGCTAACAGCAGCCTTCAGTGAATGACTGCCATTTTGACTGATTGGAAGTTGCCATCCAAAAGTATCTGACAGCTAAATCATAAGCTGCACTACCAATGAAGTGAATAGCAAAATTAAACAAGACATAAGCAATGTAACCTTAAGAATTTTAAATAGAAGAAAATCCATGCTTCAGGAGTATTCCTTATATAATAGAGAGAGTAGTGTTAAGAGCTGAATAAATGAAAAAAAATCAGAGTTCCCTAAAATTGATTAAAATTATATTTTTTCACAGTATTTCCATTAAAAATATGAAGGTGACTGATGCCCATTTCCTATACTTTATATCTTTTGAAATATATTAATTTTCCCTGCTGTGAAAAATGACATTAAAAACAAGATGATAGGGCTTCCCTGGTGGCGCTGTGGTTGAGAGTCCTCCTGCCGATGCAGGGGACGCAGGTTCGTGTCCCAGTCTGGGAGGATCCTACATGCCACGGAGCGGCTGGGCCCGTGAGCCACGGCCGCTGAGCCTGTATGTCCGGAGCCTGTGCTCCGCAACGGGAGAGGCCACAACAGTGAGAGGCCCACGTACTGCAAAAAAAAACCAAAAACAAACAAAAAGAAAAACAAGGTGATAGGGAGAGATGACATCTTTATTATTCTGTCATATAAAACTAGTTCTTCACTCTCTTCAAGGTCTGTTTCTTTCTAAAAGTGACAGTCTGATGCATTCTATTATCAAATTCTAAGTAGCCTTGATAAAGCACCAATAAATTTATCCTTACAACTGAAAATAAAAAAGAATTCTATAAATGCATACCTAGGAAAAATGTAAGAGACTAGTCATCAGAACAACTATATTTGTCAGATAACTTTTAAAGGCCTTTACTCTGTGTTTCCTGTGCATTACTGAAATTGTGACTATGGTCAGATAGTAGGTATATAGCTTCTATCAAAATGCTTTTCCACTACTGAGTGATAGTTTGGGTATGACCTACTTTTTCAAAGTATTACCTAGATCAGAAGTATTTAAACATTTCCTCAGAGGAAAACTACCCAACATAGTATAAAATGAAATGTGTGTGTATGTATATAGATATGTGCTGGAGATTTTATTATATAATAAAATATATATAAAATATTTAATAAAATCTCTAGTACATGTCTACCTAATGAATATAATATGTATCTCTAGCACATACACACACACACACATATCACATATATACAGATATATGTGATACATAACAAATATCTATATATAAGGGTGTGTGTGTGTATATATTGTATATGTGTGTATATACGTATATAGCATAAAGAAAACACAGTGAGCAAGTAAGCGCAAAGATCCATAAATGGAAATTCCAATAGCTGACTCAAGGGAATTTGGAATTTAATGAATAGGTGTTAAATTTTGTGCATTGTATCATTTAACGTTGAGTATGTTTGAGTTACCATAAAATTAACCAAAGCTTGGTTTGATCGATGTTTCAGTGAGTCTCCAGTCATTGGAAGGAAATAGTTAGAACATTGGGGAAAAAGGTGATAACACAAGAAGATAAGTAGTGGCATTAAATGCCAGTTGCTCCGCTCCCGCCATCTGCTGTAACTTAGGTTACATAGAGCACCAAAATGGTTCGGTGCGGTTCAGAAAAGCACATGTGTCAGTAGGTTACATAGAGCATCAAAATGGTTCGGTGCGGTTCAGAAAAGCACATTCGTCAGTGTGAATGCTCCCCCCAAGCAGTCTTTCCTAGCATGTTATATTTCAAAGTCTATTGTAAAGACTCTCCTGAGATTTAAAGCCTTAAATTCTCAAGCCCAACTAAACAGAAGTGGTAAGGAAGGTGAAAAGCCTTCTTTTATTGCTCGTAACCATTCTCCAGCTGTTCCTCTTTGGTGTGCCTAGAGCGGAAGGTTTCTGTTGGGGATCAGTGGAGACAGGGTTGGAAAGTTGGCAGAGTTAAATTCGTCTTGCCTTAAAATGCCAGATGTGGAAACTTAACCTATGATATCTTAATACAGTTATATAGAAAAGATTAAGAATTAGGTAAAAAAAAAAATTTAAAAACTTAAAAACAAATGAATTCAAGAGTAGAAAGTTTGGAACTTTCTTAAACAATTCATGTGGCCAGTAAACTTCACATTGATTATCACGAGGCAAACAACTCAGAGTTAGCGGCGCTTACTGGCTTGTTCTCTGTAAACATGCTTTCATTGTCCTTCATGTGAACTGAAAACCATATACTAGTATGGCCTGAGGGATTAGTTCCATGGAATTAAAGAAACTCTACATCAAACCTAACTGACTCTAATTAGCCTAATAGATTAATGACTTTCTAGTACTTAAAAAGCAGAAAAGGTTTCTATGCTATATGATTACAAGTTTGAACTCAAAGAATCTTCTTCAGGGAATGTGGACTAAACCTTGAGGCATGTAAATAAAATAATGCCTTTATTCCCAACAAACTTTTTTTTTAATTATTATTGTGTAGACAAAATAGTACTGCTGTCCCATACAAATATACTCCCAAGTCTCTCAAGCCCTTTTTTCCCTGATACTTGTTCCCATGTGATATACTGTCTTCTGACTATAATCTGGCTGTGTCAAGGAGCTTCAATTGTGTTTTCAGAAAATTCTGTTACTGGATACTTATTCTAAATGTTTTAATTCTATCAATTCCATCTCTTCCCATGATAAGTCTCATTCTCACAATATGGGAACCTTTTTCCACGTTCTCCGACTTATATCTTTAGAGGCTGGAACGATGTACGCATATGGTGAAAAACTTTGAAAGCTTCTGTGAGGATTTGGTGGACGGAAAAGTGTTCTTTCTAATGACAGGAATCTCAATATCATAGCTTCGAATTTCTATAAAGCATACTAAGTCTTCCCTTTAGTTACATAAGTATCTCATGAAAATGTTCTTTATCAATCCCATATCATCAACATATTTTTGAAATAACTTTTTCTTGACTTCCCTAGATACATTTTTCTTTCTAAAACTATCACATCTGTTTAAATATGCCTTGTTCTTTTCTACTGACACCTTCAAACCCATTCCATCCTGCTTCCTAACCCATATTTTCCCTTCTCTTCTTCCTGATCCTATCATACTTTTCTATTATAATATCTCCTCTGATATTCTAGTTTGTGGTCAAGAAATATCTGAATATTTTCTTCTTCTCTTGAGAGTAGACCATCAATCACTTTGCTTAATCGAAACTTGGTGTTTTCTCATAATAATGCCCCACAAGTAGTTTTCACAAGTGGAGGCTATTTGTTTTTTCTCTGCGTGAAGGGAATGAGAAAAAATTTACAGCATTTTGTTCCACCTTATCTTACCCTAGAACACTTGTCTCATACTACCCTAGGGAAGTCCATCCTAATTTAAAGCAAATTTTCTATTCATATCAACTTAATCCTACTTTAATCAACAAACTGTAAGCCATCTTTCCTGATTTTTGGAAGACTGAGTACCTAATTCACAGTTATCCTCTCTCCACTATTACTGTCATCCTGAGAAAATCTCAAGATAGTCCACCTAATTAATTAACTTCAGTTTTGATTCCTTGTGTTCCTGTGGCAAAACTCAAAGCCATTTTAGAAATCAGTTCACATGACCACACCATGAACTTTTGTTACTAGCTAAGATCCTTACACTTCTTGGAATGTAAATTGTGAAATTCCCATCTCTGCCTAAAGTATCTTAGCTTTCCAATTCTCCAATACCCCTACTCCATCATAATCTGTTCTGCATCATGAACAGGTTTGCAAGGCAGAAATAAGAGACACAGATGTAGAGAACAAATATATGGACACCAAGGGGGGAAAGCAAGGTGGGGGGGGGGGGTGGGGGGATGAATGGGAGGTTGGGATTGACATATATACACTAATAGGTATAAAATGGATAACTAATAAGAACCTGCTGTATAAAAAAATAAATTTAATTTAATTAAAAAAAAATCTGTTCTGCATCAGGAATCTTCACCAGAAGTCCTTAATACTCATGTAGTTCACCTTCTCCATTTTGGAATTAACTTCTTGTCTTCCAGGACAGAACCCCATGATCAGTTATTTCACCTACTATTGTCTGGACCCTGAATCCTGTTATGTTCCTTTATCTTCTACCACACCTCTTGTCAATCTCCAACCTTATGTCAACCTAAGGACTATCTAAATTTAAAGGTTGTATGAGAAGAAAAAGACAGGCTTTGAAATCTTAACTTGGACCAGAATCTTGTTCTACCACCCACTAGGTTTGTGATGTTGAGAGCTTTGGGTTCCTCATCTGTAAAATGAAGATAATTCTTTTTACCACATTATATGGTTTTTATGAAAGCTACATGATGCAAACACCCTAGCTCAGAGCAGACAATAAATGATTCTGCCTCGCTTTTCACTGTGAGAGAGAGAGAGAGAGAGACTATCACTTCTTAACTTTATCTCAATATTGATCCTTGGTTGACTCTTCTCATTCTCTACAATGATTTATTTCAATTTTGCTTCCAAGACATATGCTCCACTTCTGGCTCCTGATTCTCAACAGATGTAACATGTTTTTGATGTTTTGTGTTTTTTGTTTTTTTGGTTTTAAATCAGGAGAATGTAAATCATGGGGTTGTGAACTCCTTCAATTTTTCTTCCAAACTTACCTAAATAGTCGTCTATGTTATCTCAGGGAAGAAGTAACTCCTTTCTAAGGCCAATCCTCCATCTATCATATTGATCTTATCACTTTTTGCCTCCTCTGAGATGACACTACTCTAGCAATTATTTTTTCCTCTGGTATCATAAATCTCTCATCTCTGGCTCATTTTCCCACTCTACCAATCAACTTCATCCATTAAAATAATTTTTAAATAAACATATATACACTACCAAATGTAAAACTGATAGCTAGTGGGAAGCAGCCGCATAGCACAGGGAGATCAGCTCAGTGCTTTGTGACCACCTAGAGGAGTGGGATAGGGAGAGTGGAAAGGAGGAAGATGCAAGAGGGAAGAGATATGGGGATATATGTATATGTATAACTGATTCACTTTGTTATAAAGCAGAAACTAACACACCATTGTAAAGCAATTATACTCTAATAAAGATGTTAAAAAACAAAAGAATAGAATATACATTTCCACCCTCACCTCAGTGTTGAAATTTTTTTTTCCAATGTTAAAAATGTCCTCGTGGTTGGCAAACTGTAACACTTGGCTTTTATATCTGCAGCTCTTGACATTATTGCCCAGAACCTATTCCTTGATAATACCTTCCTGTGAAGTCTACAGTGCCGCCCTTCTTTGTCTTTTTCTTCTCTTTTTCTGACTCATCTTGTGTATATATATCTTTACTAATTGCTCTTCTTCAATTCTACCATAAAAATTCTCCAAATGGACTAACATTATATGAAGAAATGGTAGGTTTCTTCCCATTTCTCATTAAGTAGGGTGTTTTTTTCAAAAAACCATAACAAAATGTTTAAGCTATTTGACCACTTCCCATCCATGCCTGAACCGCATCCAGTCTCCAACATGCCTCCACTTACCTTGCTGTTCCACATATTACAAAGCTGCAGTGCTCACCCTAAAATGCATTCATCTTTATTGAAGAATTCTGTTTTCCTGGAAAATCTAACCTGCTGTGCTTCTCAAGAACATGTGTTAGAACACACTATAATAATAGGATTGTGTTTTGAGGATGAACAAGTGAAGTCACATTTCAGTCAAGTTTTCTATATACTCCCAAACTCCTAGACACTCTCAGGCCTATTTGTAGATGGATGTTTAACTTCCAGGAGGTCAACCACCATCTAGTATGGTTGTTCAGGGTCTTTATAGAGCTCTGAAGGGCTGTCACTCTAATGGAGCCATTGTCAAGTTCACAGTCTAAGGTAGACTCTTAGGGTAATTCCCTATATCTGACTGAAGCCTTCAGAATGTAGGATAACTCTAAGGCTGTTCTTCAGTGAAGTCATCCTAATGGAAGTCCTCTATGAGGAAGTCCATTGTTCCTATGTAACAACAACCAATCAATTACTGAACAAGCACAAGTTGCACATTAGCACTTGCTCTTCTGTGCCAGGCTCTATGCTAGAGGTTGTCTGTAAAGGCAGCTAAACCTGAAAACATTATAATTCATATCGTTGGTTTATGTGAATTTATTTTCTTGCAAAGAGTAGAAGATTCTGATCTGTGTGTGTGTGTGTGTGCATATCTTGTGTATAGTTTATTACTCGACCTTCCCTTGTCTTCTCTTAACTTTGAGATACATCTCAGTCTCATAGGTTTCTCCTATTAGATATTTCCTATTTTGAATAAAATTGATATACCATATAGAAGATTCATACTGCAGTCAGATATTAGTGATTCTTCTTGTACCAGGTTTGAAGATAGAAAATTATGTATAAAACTAAATTCCATGCTGTTGCATGCTTTATCTCTATGATAGAGGTAGAATGCACTACAGGCTGTTTATACTATTTCCTTTCCACGGCCAGATGGGACAAAGTGATCTCAGCTTTCTTTGAAGCACCGTAACAGTGTAACTCACCAGTCTCTATCATTTAAGCTTCAAAATTTTTAAAAATCAGACTTCCTTTCCTAAAAACAAACAAAATCAAGTTGCATATGACCAAGGATACCATAAGAGCTTGAAGGAAAAAGAGTGAAAAACAAGTAACTTTCCTGTTTAACCTCATTTGAAATATATCCTAGGGAGCTGTTTCAAACAGAAAAAAAGAAGCCAATTTTTTGCTAAGGATGCAAAGGTAGGTGTCAAGCCTTGTCCATAAGTGCTTTCTTTGTGTTGTTTATCCACTCATCTAGAGAGAACTACACGGATTCCAGAGACTTGGTCCCAAGAAGTTTACGTTTTAGGGCAAAGAGAGTGTTTTATAATGACATAATTCCTAGACAGTAGGAGTAAAGGAATTATAACATTTTTTTGCCAACCTGTAGTAAAAAATCTCAGCCCTTCCTTTGTTATCACTTCCTCCCTGGCCCCAAGAAATGCCATGCTATTTTGTTACCCATCTTGATATTTTTTAAGATTAGAAATAAAACGTTTATTTGGGTTGAAATATTCAAATGTATATATGTACCAGGAAATGCTGCTACCTCCATTTTCTGATGCTCTGGATGGCAAAGCAATACTCAAAAGGAAGGAAACTCATAATGAATATTTTAGGTAACTCCAAGTCTATGAGAAAATCAGAGTATATCAAAGAATGTAATAAAATTATATGTTTTCCTTATTTATGAAATCCTGATGAGGTTAATATGCCTCCAGACTGATACTTTCTTAATAAAAAGAAATAATTGCTTCAGAAAAAAATGCTTTAAGAATAAACTAATGATGCCAAGAATTTTTTTGGACGATTTTATAATACCTTTAATAAAATGGCACTCTCTCACCACCAACGGATATTATGAAGAGGATATGGAGATGCTATATGCCAAAGTAAAAATATAGGATTACATTTCCTCTCATGATACTATTGATTATATGAGACATGGCTATAAAGCAACGAAAGTGATTACAAGAGCCACACGTTATATGGTTAAACTTTATGATGCAGCTCATCCTCTCAGAACAATATCAAACAATATCAAATAATTTTCAAAATGGAAATGTCTTAAATTATTATGCAGGCGGTCCATGACTTGCAATGCTCAACTTATTAATCAATGTGTAGAAGAAAGAATAGAGAAATCTCAGAGTAAAGCCCCCACTTCACTAGAACAATGGCCCTTAGTTTCTAATTCAAAAGTTCTGGTAGGTCATTCAGAGAGAGGGAGACAGAGACAGACAGATGACTTTGCTGATGGGAGTGCAAACTTGAAGGGAGGGGCCTTCTTTTGTGAAGAGGTAGAGGTGGAGAAAGTAATTGATTTTTGCTGTACATCTTTTTTATCTCCTGCCAATGATGAATGGAATAGAAGTTGTTCAGATTTCATTTTCTCGTGGCAGTAGTTCCATCAATCATAGTTACAGTTGAAATAATGTGAAATCATTCCTTCACTTAGCAATATTCCTTTGAGCACCCACTACGTGCACAAAACTGACCATGTTCCAGGAATATGAAGGTAAGGAAAACAGACATGGTTTTCATTCTTGAGTTTGTCTGTCAGGTGAGAGCCAAAAACAGGCAAAATTAGAATGTAGCAGGATAAAGTGCTAAAACAGAAGCATGCAAAGTCCATAAAGAACAATGGCTAGAGGTAGATTGAGGCCAGCCTGCAGGAACCTACCTGGAATTGTACACTATAGAATTTGGATTTTACCTCAAGGGCAACTGATAAAGACAGCCTTTATGCTAATTGTTTTAAGTGAACATCCAAAAGTGTGCTTGGCAGCAATATGCCAGGGAGGGAATCTGGAATGACTCTAAAAATATCCAGGATGATTTTCTTCAGATCCAATTCCCAAATAAGCAAATTTGTCCAAAATCTATTTGATAGATGTTAAAATCAATGCTGACAATGAAATATATCTGATTATACATTAAACAGGACAGGAAATTCGAGGGACTACCAGCACAAGAACACTAACTAACGTCTCTGAATGTTCAGCAGAAATAAAAATAAGCCAGCATTTAACTCACTCACCAGCTTATTCCTCTAGCTCCTGTTGCCTGACAAACTCTCTCTTCTAAAATATTTGGTATCATAAACTCTTTTCTCAAATAGAATGGAGACAAAAAGAACATGAAAAACTCTAAATTTCTCAAAATACAAAACTCTAGAGAGGCATCCTGCACCTGCAACCCCAAAAGCAAATGTGTTGAATAATCAGGGACCCCAAACACTAGAGCAACACTAAAGTAATTTACGAAGCTAATCATTATGTGAAAATAGAATATTTGATTTCTGCACCAAAGTTACCTCGAAGTAGATGCATGCCTCATTCGATTAAATAAAGCACCACAAACAATCATTTAGCTCAATGTGTGGTTCTCAGTAAGCGTTCAGTAAATCTAAGTTCCTTCCTTAGGGCACTGTGTCTTTTATTTTTGGTGTATGTCCTTCCTGGCACATGGAGGTGAGGTCTGCATGATTCAAAATCCTGTTAGGTGACAGTTGCATGTCACCTACATTCTTGGTATATTATGGAAAGATACACTGTACTCTTAAGATTTTTAATATCAAAATGCCCTCAAGATAAGCATGCTGTTACTGTGTTAGTATAAATATGGGTCTTCAAGAACATGTCAAAACAGGGCTTTTCTCCTTTAATCAGCTGTAGAACTAACATCTTCAGCCCCTTGAGTGTTAAAGATTTAGGGGAAGGATAGCAGCCTCAGCTCACTCCCTTTCTCTAGCACTTGCTAGCTTTTCTAGACCTCAACTAATTTTGAAACGGAACTTTAAATGGTTTTCTAGTATGAATAAGAGTTTGGGTTTCTAAGAAAATATGTGAAATTGTTAGAAAACATAAGAGTTGAAGTTTCTCCATAATGAGCTATTTTGGTTTTCTAGAAACTTGTTAGGGAACAGTGGCCAAAAACCAGCTTACTAAATGTGGCAGTTTTTTCTCTTGTTTATTTTTTCCTTAACTTGGTCTTCATAGTCTCTCTTCATTACCTGAGACTAGAATATAGCTTTTCATTACCGCCTACACTGAGTAGACTCTCCACAACACATGAGTGTCATGAATGCGTGCTGACATTTACACACTTCCCCCCCCACCACACACACGCACACACACACCTCATATAAACAAAAACACATATGGAAACAGTGAAGAAAGGCAATAGTAACCCTGGTATGCTTTGTTGTCTATCAATATATCTATAAATATTAGGCAGATAGATTCTTAACCATGGAATCATACAACATCGTGCCCCCTGTGGTTTTCTTCTCATGTATCTAAAGTTGGTATTGAACTAAGCATAGTGGTTACCTCTGAAATGAGAGATAGGGAGAAGGGAGGTTTTCCTAATTTCACGAGTTAACATCTCCACGATTGGGAATCGTTTCTCAGTTGACAATGTGTCAGCTTAATTGGAAGTGTTCTTCTCTCTCTTAGTGACACATAAAACAGCAGCACACCTTCCAATCTGTCTGCCTTAGATTCTTTAAGATATGCTATTTTTTTTTTTTTTTTTTTTTTTTTTTTTTGCGGTACGCGGGCCTCTCCCTGTTGTGGCCTCTCCCGTTGCGGAGCACAGCCTCCGGATGCGCAGGCTCAGTGGCCATGGCTCACGGGCCCAGCCGCTCCGCGGCATGTGGGATCTTCCCGGACCGGGGCACGAACCCGCATCCCCTGCATCGGCAGGCGGACTCTCAACCACTGCGCCACCAGGGAAGCCCCTAAGATATGCTATTTTTAAAGCTGTTGCATGATAGGTGATTTTTGTTTTCCTGTGTTTTAAAATTTTTAAATAACAAAGAGGAAGGAATAAAAAATAATGGAAAAAATGAGAGGAAATGCTGAAAAACAAAATAGAAATTGATAATGGGGCAATTCATGGCAGAATTAAATATTCTAGGGTGTATTAAATGTATTTTAGTTATTTGTATACCTGACCTATCTCTAACTAGAATACAAGAGACCATGATATCTTAATCAATTTTGAATTACCTCTGGGATACAGCATACTTCTTGGTAACTTAGTAACTTAGCAAACATTGTTTCAATAAGTAGATTATGAAATGAATTAGCTTTTAAATACATTGTGCAAATTTATCCAGACCACACTTCTCAGACCTCTTAGTCATTTTCTCAAACTATGCCTGCTTGACCTCAGGAAACCAGACCTGCAGAAACCTGGGGCAAAAAAAAATAGTTCAAAATGATAAAAACCAAATTGGAAATTGATTAGTTTAAAACGATATTTTTCTTGATGATAATCTTGTGTTGTAGTGAATCTTCTATATCTTCAATTAAAAAGACTTTATTATAATGAAACCAAGCCTAACTCAGCAGTTAGACTGAGGGTCCTTCTCTGTTCACACAGCTTTCCCTACAGCACTGAACATTCTCTAAAAATATCTCCTGACTCCTTGTCTGTCTTCCCATTTTGAAAAGGAACAAAGACATTCATCTTTGTAAGAGAGATGCTTAGAATGATGGCTAGCATGCGGGCTAGGATTCCATACATGTTGATTAAATGACATGAATGAATGACAAATTTTTAAAATGTAAAATGTGATTTTAGTAGTGCTTAGGAATGGGGCCATGTGGCTATGTTAAGGACATGTGGCAAGCAAAATAATGGCCCCCCGAAGATAGCGTGTTCTAATCCCTGGAATCTGAGGCTATGTTACCTTATAGGGTAAAAGGGACTTTGCAGATGTGATTAAATTAGAACTGTTGAGATGGGGGCTTATCATGGATTTATCCAGGGGACCCAATATAATCACAAAGGTCCTATAAGAGGAAGCAGGAGAATCAGAGACAGAAAAGCAGATGCGATGACAAAAGTAGAGGTGGAGCCATAAGCCAAGGAATGCAGGCAGCCTCTAGGAGCCCAGAAGGGCAAGAAAGTGGATTATTCCCTAGAGCCTCTGGAAAGAATGCAGCTCTGCTGCCCCATTTCAGACTTCCGGTCTCTAAGACCGGAGAGAATAATGAATTTGTGTGTTTTAAGCCATTAAGTTGTGGTAATGGTGACAGCAGCAATAAGAAACTAGTATAAAAGGGAAATCAGTTAGGGATAATTTGGCTTTGAATAGCAAGAACTTCAAACCAAACTGGTATAAATACTAAGAAAGTACACTGGTTTGCAAATTAGGACGTCTGATAAGAGGCAGAGTACATTGTCTCGGTAATATCATCAGTGATTCCACTTAATTCATTCCTGTATCTCTGCTCTGCAGGTATTTCTGTTCTATTGACTTCTCCCTTATAAATTTGAGAAGACTGCCAGTAGCAATTGGAGTTAAATGCTTCCTTGTTGATTTTTAGCAGTAAAAAGCCAGGCTTCTCCTAATTATCTACCTTGATAGACTTGGACAAATCAGGGCCCATCCCTGGAGCTTCCCTTAAGGGCTACCTGTGACAGGGCAGATGCCTGAACGAAATCAGAATTCTATTAGAAAAGGGCAAGAGGAAAACATAGGCAGATTGAATACTTGCAATGCCCCACAAAGTATATCGCAAAATCCTGTCATTAGGAAAGTGTAGGGATGCGAATACTTAAACAAGTTCCAGGGATACCGTGCCCTCAGCCCCAGGACCAGGAAACAAGCTCTAACTTTTACTTGGCCATGTTTTCCCTTGCCCTGTAAGGACAGTTGTGTAATAGAAGGAGCAGCAGCAGTTAGTAAAACCCACAACTCATTCTGCCAGGCTCAGACTGGCAGTGACTCTGGACTTTTTTCCACCTGGGGAATGGCAACATGCCCAGCACCTTGGCTCATCACACCACCGTCTGGCATATCTGCTGCAGGTTGCTGAACTCGGGATTAGATTGACACCAGATAGCCTCTGGTGAATCATCCCTAAAAATGGTGCATTCCCTTTGAAAATTGATACATTCCTTTGTATACATTACTGCATTGAAATCTGCATCTTCATATGTGTTGTACAAGTATCTGATATGATAGTTCTGAGGCACTTCCTACCCAACCAGCCCTGTAGCCCGGCAAAGTAATACAGGGAGAAAAAAAGGATACAGAAAGGATATCAGTTGGGTAGTGATAAGGTATGTACTGAGCTATATACACTTATTTGTAAGATATTTCATTTAATCTCCAACCTTCAGTGCATTACTTTCTGCAGTTTTCTAGAAGGGGAAATTTGAGAGCTAACTTGCAAAGCTTGTAAATGTCAGAGCTGTTATTAACCTTGAGGCAGTATGATTCCTAAGTCCACATGTTCCTCCTTCTGTACTCTGAGGGGCCACTCCCAGAGTTGAATATCTGAATAGAGTTGCCCCATCCTAACACCATCCTTATGACTTAAGATTTATCCCCAAACTGGTCCTGATGTCCTATAGAGAGGCTGAGAAATCTGAGGAGCATCAAACTTTCCCCAAGTTTGTTAGACATAGACATAGAGATGAGGGAAGGTCCCTCTAGATTAGTTCCAGAAGAAAGCTAGAATGGATATAGTGGCTTCGTGGCCCCTTTGTCTGCTCTACCCCAATTAAAAATAAGGGAAACCTAAGTGCAATAATATTGCTCATCAGGATTGATTGTGGTAATTTGGCTTGCTGGGTGGGCATATCCTTCCTCTACCATGGTCTAAGCATTTACAGAGGATTCACACCAAAGATAGAAAAGCATTACCCTTCAATACCCTTCTGTTTCTGGAGACCTTTCAGAAAGAACACTCAAATTGCCCCAGCCATATATACAGCTCAGGAGAGCCCAGGCCTCCGGGAAACAGGGTATGAATTGTCCAGACCCTGAATTTCACAAGGGCAGAGACTGCATCTTAAAAACACTGCATCTCCAGTTCCAAGTACAGTGCCTGACCCACAAAAAAATCATTATTGTTAAATGAAGGACTAAATAAATGAAAGAATGGTCAACTTAGCAAACATCTTGTCAGCAGAGAGGAAGGCAAGGATAGAGCAAGATGATAAAACAGTGTGTTTACGGTGGACGTATGTCATTATCCAACAAAATTTACGGAACAGTTTGCCTTAAGCAAGGCAGATCCTTAAGTCCCAGACCTATAATGACGACCTTTAAAATAGCACAGATTCCACTATTGGCATTCATGGGGTAGAAGCGAAAGATCTTTTTACCCAATAAGCATCATGTGAATTTTCAGGCTTTGCAAAATGTTAGTGTTTGAAAAGCATTTCTAGTCCCTGGCAGTCTTGAAGAAAATGCCTAAAACAGTTTTCAGAAATGCTTCTATTGAACCCTACTGAAATTGCCTTTTATGTAGTCCTGTGTGATTGCTTCTGCTTTATTGTTCAAGAACTGTTAATAATGAGTGAGAGTTTTAATATGCAGAAAATGAGCAACAGAATGGGACCCAAGTTTCTTTTATTTTTTAATGAAAGAAAGTAAAGACCCTGTTAGAGTCAGTTTCCAGAGATAATTTACTGGCATATACATTGTTTAACTTATTTCTAATTTAGAGATAGGTCAGTGTACAACAAAGTTAAAACAGAGCATACTTCCAACATGAGGTGGCTCAGAGGCTCTCGGGATCCACAAAACATTTTTTCATGGTAGCTGTGACTTGAAATCACAGAGTGGAAATGATAAACACCACAGCACCTATCAGGCAACAGCAGTGAGTTGAACGTGGTCACCACTGTTTGCATCACCATTTTCAGTGGATGTTTTCCATGATGTGAAGTCAATTATTGGTTCCACATCTACATTAGTGTAATTGGTTCTTACTTTCCAGAGGAGAATTTATTAAGGCAATTTCAGTAAATAAGCAGAAAAGGGTCCCTATTTGCTACTGAATCCACTGGGATGGATAATCACTCCTAGTTTCCTCCAGATCATAAGGGAATTCTTGGTACTGCTGTGTCTGTAAATACCCTTTTTCCCTTTGCAAGGGAAAGTAGAATGACACTTTTTTTTTCCAAGAAAATGTATATGCTTAGTGACAACAATTCTAAGAAGCAGTACCTTTCAAAGTATTGATTATCACGTTTTAAAGAATGCTCATCGTGTTCAGGGGATCGTTCAAAGGAAGGGGCAAAGCAGGTGCCATTTCTAAATAGTTTAAAATTCCCAGTTACTATTAAGAAAATGCATGCCAAAGCTAAATTTCTAAGAGTTCCTGCATCAAACCAGATCTCTGGTAACCTAGCAAAATCAAGAGGTGCTTTTCTTTTGGAAAAGTTATTCCAAGTATGAAGGAGCAATGATGCCCTTTCACGTAGGCAAGTTCTTCATGCGTTGAGTGTGAGCTACAGGAAGGCATAATTCCCAAAGATGGTTGCCTCTTTTCTGCCAACATTTTTCATTTTGAGTAAAATATTTTCAGAACGCCCAAGAGATTTTATTATTTGAATAGGAGCCTAGAACCTCACATTTACAGCATATTTGGCAAGCTTTGGAATGTAATGTAGAAATCAGAACCATCTACAAAATTTCTGATGCATTCTCCACGCCTTCCGATGTTGAGTACAGGCAGATTTTATGGGTGAAGCCAGATCAGGGGTCTTCAGGTGAGGAAAGAGCGTCAGCATCTGTGCCATCTCCAATGGGACATAGGTGACTGTCATTTTTTTGGCCTTGGAGAACTCTGATTCAAAGTAGTAGGCAGTTTGTTACTTCATACAAGCTGAACAAAGCAAAGCACAACAAACAAAAAGCATTCTATTAGATGTCTACGCAAATATACTTAGGGCTGGAGCAATCATTTAAATCAGGTGAGGACAAGCAGTTCTACCTCTTACCTGGACTGTTGCCTTAACCCTCAGCTTTGCTTTGAAAACCAGACCTCGCTTTGCATCCTCAGAGCAATATTAATTCAGAACTGATTTGGATTTGTTCCTTGGGCAAAAGGTTAAGTGATCCATAAATTTATTTCCCTGCAGATTTGGAAAAAGAAAAATAAATATCACAGTGATTTGTTAACCAGGTTTTGCAGCAACAGAATCATCGACTGTCCCTCCTATGGCCAGGGTCAATGCCATGTGGTGAATAGAAAATATTTGTGGCTTACCCATGTGAATGATGCCAATGACCTGAAAGATCAAATACTCAAAAAAATCTGATTAATACGGAATGGCTCTAACCTGATTCATGTTTGACTAAGAACTAAATTCTATTACAAATGTGCAAAGAAGCATATTTCATCCTTGCAAAATGGCTTTTTGTTAACATAACTCCACTGAGAAGAAATGCTCAGTATCCCTAAACCAAAACCTACTTGTTGCAAGATAGATCCTACATTTTTCATACCTAACCTTAGATTTTGTGGTTCCCTATCCAGTGACTCAACATTGGTGTAATAAGTACCTTTATAACTCATGGCAGGTGATGCTCTGTGCAGCAGATTTTGCAATTGCAGGTAATAGCCTTCAGACTTAATCGCTCTCGTGGAGGAGGGTATGTTTGAAAAGATAATAGTGGCGGAGAGATTCTTTGAGTTGGCATCATCCTCTCTCAGCAACAATAGCTCAGTTATTGAGTACCCATCAAGCGCATGACATTGGTCTGTGCTTACTCATATTGAATAAGAGCATCTTTTTCTAAATGAAGAACGTTGCCTTCATGTCCCTTTTTTGTGTCCAAACAGTTATTCAATATGCAACCAGAGACTGGGCTTTTTCCTCTGAGAGTTGTAAAAAGATGTGCCAGATACAGAAAATCATAGAGTAGAAAGGGCCCCATCAGATCAGCCTGTTTGTCCTTCTGCCTCTCTCAACACGACTGTTGCTAAGGCTTTTCATAAAGGATTACTGAGTGTCACCAACCCAAAGGCTTGCCATGTGCTCCCCACCTCTGTGCCTCTGCTCATGCTGAAGCCGCCACCCTACCTTAGTACCCTTCCTTCTCTCTCCTATCCCTTAAGCAACAAACTCCATTCAGTCAGTAAACCTATTATTGAGCACAGTGTACATTGTTTGTCCTTGGCAATACATAGTCTAGTGGGGAAGACAGGCATTATTATCACAAATAATTGAAGTAGTTACATGTTGCATGGTGCAGGAAAGAGGAATAGGTACTGTGGAGGCATATAATAAGAGGTCCTAGACATAGGCGAGAGATCCAAGGAGGCTCCCAAAAGGAGGGACCTTTGGACTAGAACTAGAAGGGAACTCATTTAATAAGGAAAAGGAGGTGCTTGGAGGGAAGAACATTCCACCAGAGAGAATCTAAGGCTGGGAGGTGGGAGACAGGTGGGGGCAGGTGATATAAAAATTGAACAGAAGGGAGATTATGTAAACCATAGGGCAAATGGGAATCCATCAAAGGACCGCAGTGAGTGACATGATCAGATTTAGATTTCTTAAAACTCGCTGTTGTGTGGAGATTTGTTTAGAGAGAGAGAAGAGAAGATGCTGGGAGACCAGAGTGGAGAATGTTGTAAAAATTCACACACATGACAAACCCTCTATCAATCTCTGTTGATAAAACAACTTTGCCCATTAGGCTGTTATCACTGACATATTTCTTCTATCCTACAGGTGATTAATATATATTTAAGATACTAGGTCCAGGACTTCTAAAATAGCATCATTACTTTGAATATGAGCTACTAACCTGTCCAAGACCATGCCAGATCCTTTCAATTTAAAACCAAGTCTCTGCTTTTGATCTTGGATACAAAGATATTTGAGTTGTCTGAAAGGACTTGTTCTTTACCAAGGCATGACAGTTACCACCTGAAATTTATTTGTTATAATATTTTCAATTTTTAAAATTTTCCAATAATTTTTATTTTATATGTGGGATTCTCCTTTTCTATTTAAATAATACCAGCACTTATTAGCACTCATTTGTTCTCTAGAAGTAATCTCGCGACACACCAGGTTATGGAATTTAAATGGGACAATTAATATGAATGTACTTCTCATTCTGCCTCTGTTTCTTGCTGTGATCTTCACTCAGGAAACCATGCTGGGTTTCAGGGTGCTGCCATGTTTCACAGAAAGGAAGATTTAACTAATTTTCCTCCTCACAACCACTATCTCTACTTTTCCACTCACAATTTCACTTATATAAAAACGTCTTAAGTATCTTGGATGCCCTCCTGGTAAACACCCTGCATCCCACTCTAGACAGAAGGTCGGTCCTTGCATGCCAGTGACAGAACATGTTTTCTAGGGAGGAAACCTCTTTCATTTCTTCAATTTATGCAATAGGTCGCCAAACAAGCCATCTGCTGATCTGGTTTCCAAAGCATATGGTTGCTTCCTCAATCTGTAATGTGGGAGACGAACTAAAAGAAGTCATCTTTAAGTGACTACGTTTGCTTTCGGATAGGGATTGAAAATGTTATGTCCTCTATCATAGCACTAAGAGCCATTAGATAGTAAGCACTCACGATGTGCCAGGCACTGTCTGGTGGCTTTCATTGTTTCAGATGGGCAGCATGGCCTGTAGTTCAGAGCCTGGCTTCAGAACAGGGCCAACTGGGGTTCAAATTCTGGCTCTGTTATATGCTCTTTGGAGACTTATTTAACTTCTCAGTGCATCATTTGTAAAATGGGGCAGAAGATAACAGTCCCCAACTTTGGAGTGACCGTGAGGTTTAAATGACCTAATATATGTAAAGTACTTAGATCAGTTCCTAACACATACTAAACTTCTTACCTATTAGTATCTCATTTAAACCACATAAAATCTCCATTTGCTATAACAGAGAGCTTAAGTAACTACCACCAAGGCATTCTGACTCCAAGAATTATTCTTTATAAAGAGACACAAATATTATTACTTTCAGAGTTATATCTTTTTTTATTAAAACTGTGAACTTATCTTTTGACTCAGTTACCAGCAAGCACAGATTCAAATCTGAAGTTCAATAACGAAGACACTGTGTTGAATTTTCTGGTTGCCATTTGTGTTATCTTTTTTCATGACCCTGATTTTCTATTAATATTTCAACTTGGCTCTTACCTTGTATATACCTTTGATAATAACCACCTCATAGCATGCTCCAGAAAGGGAAAAACTGTGAATATTTTTTAAAGAACATTAGAGGGAAGTGTCAGCTAAGTATGGTAAACAAAGTTCACCCAATAGAGAAATTTTGTTCTAACAAAGACCACTGAGGAATGAAAATAAGGAATCAGTATAAGAATGTGAAATGAGGAGAACTACTTGCCTTTGGGCAGCTACCTAACTTTTTCAATCCCAGCTTCTATTAATCATATACAGACCCTGTACTCCAAGCCCAATTAATACAAGTCAAATTTTACACATCTATGCCTTTTTATATACTACTTCCTTTTAACATTAACCGAAATGTTTTCTGTTCACTCTTTTTTTCCCTTCAGTTTCTTTTTATCTTTAAAGATTAAGCTCAAACATCATATCCTCTGTGAAGCAAGCGTTGTCTGACACCCTTAAGTAATTAACATCTCTCCTTCTTTTGTGTTCTTATAATGCCATATACATTATACCATTATAGCATCTTATTGATTCACTTGCTTATTCTTTTTCTTCCAGTTTTGCTGAGATATAATTGGCCTACAGCACTGTATAAGTTTAAGGTATACACCATAATGACTTGACTTACAGTATATGAAAGGATTACCACCATAAATTTAGTTGACATCCATCATCTCATATAGATTAAGAAAGAAAGGAAAAGTTTCTCTCCTTGTGATAAGAATTCTTAGGATGTACTTTCTAAACAAGTTCCAAATATGCCACAAAACAATCATAACTATAGTTATCATGTGTACATTACATCCCTAGTACTTATATCTGGAAGTTGGTACCTTTTGACGACCTTCATTTATTTCCCCTCACCACAACACCCCTCTTTCTGTAACCACAAATCTTATCTCTTACTTGCTTATTCTTTTAATAAAGACTCATTGAGTGCCTGCTATCTGACACTCTGCATTAAACGGGGATTATCATACAAATGTTTCCACTTTTAAAAATGGGGCCCTGTTTTAACCACCAGAATACCTGAAACAAAGCATGTTCTCAATGCACTGATGTTGAAGGGAGGATTTGGCCAAATAAATAATCCCATGACTTTGCAGTCATGTTCTAATTTGGTTTAACCAAAGGTAATACTATTCCAGTGTCTCCTCTTCTTTCACAAGACTCTGAATACCTTTTGATTGCTTCCAAAAGTCAAATCTATCCTTAGAAACCAACAATTTGCCATCACTTTAGAAAATGCAAAGCCACACATATTCCAAGTATGTTTGTCCCATAATTTTTTAACTTCTCCCCAAGTGATGAGAAGATCCAGATTGTCCTATTTTTAATATCTTAAAAATGTTACAGTAATCCTTGTATGTATTTATTTGTATATTTGACAGTTCTCTTCTGTTGGAAAGATTCACATTCATGAGAATACTAGAACAAAGAGGATATACATACACCAGATCTACTGGCCTAGAAAGATGTCCAAGCTCAGAAATAGGTCCAGATTTTGTAGAGCCTGGTACATTAAAAGGTCAAGGGCCTCCTTCAGAAATAAAAAATACAAAAATATAATTAAAAAAAAATTGTTAGGATCTCCCCCTTACAGGGCCTTGGAAAGGACCCATGAAAGTAAGGGACCCTAAAGTTCATAGTTCATTTATTTCATGGTAAACCTGCCCATACCCACAATATATTGCTAAAGGGAAAAGAACGAGTTAAAGAATATACATAATCTATATATTCTCCTTAAAAATTAAGTCCATATATATACTGTATATGTTTTATGAGCAGATGAAAACTGTGGAATGATTATAAACCAAGATACTAAAATTAGCTTCATCAAGGGGGAGTTAAGCCAGGGGTTAAAGTAAGTTGTTGGGGTAAGTGTGTGGTCATCATTTTTATTTTAGATACTTTTGTTCAGTATTATGGTGATAATGTATGACTTTAATTTCAAATACTAAAATAAACTTTACTGAGTAGGGATAAAAGCATGTGCTGCCGTACACTCTGAAGGCATTCCAAAAAAGGTCTTTGGGATAAGTCCACATCCTCCCAAGGTGACTACACGAATATACCATGTGTACTGATTTTAGATGTTCTGTTGTATTTGTTATAAAATTAGCTACATTCTTTTATGAGAACATCCCTTATATTAATAGACTTTCCCCAGGCCTCCCATAAACACATACCACAAGAGAACCAGATAAAAAGAGAGAACATAAAAGCTCAATGACCTCCCCATGGGGTGCCAAGAAAACCATCTTTTGTAAATGAAAGACTGTCCGGTATGTCACCCTGAAATTACCTAATCACATTTTTGAAACCAAAAGGAATATTCCTCCCAAGATAAGACAAACTTAAGATGAATGCAAGGGTGTATATATCCCACAAGAATAGAATATAATCAAGACAAGTCAAGCCAAAAATATTTTTCTTGACATCTATGCAGGAATCACTTGATTGTGGCAGAGGGAAATCCAATATACACTTGAAAACAACTTATCATTAAAGAAATTAAAGCAGATTCACACCAGGAAAAAAATGGTTTTTTGAAATAACTAGTTCCACCGAGATGTATGCAATCTAATTTGCATGATAGATTTATGCCAATAGCATTTTCCAGCAACAGATTCTGTGGTTCCAAAGGGCAGAATTTTATAGCAGGGAAAGGCTAACGATTACAGTGTGTGTGATGCTGGTCGTAGCCTCAGCTCCAAGCGTGTAAGCTGATGCCTTTCTCTTAGGTGTTCTGACAGGCTGATATTAAAGAGCAGCATGTGTTGGAAGATGTAGGAAATCAACTGGCCTCTTTGACAGACTTTACAGTGGAATGTTTGTACTGTCAGGGCAGTGGGTATGACAAACCTGAGAGATGACAGTAATAGGAGTGTTTAAGTAAGGGAACAAGCTTAATAGAGATGCCACTGTTGACAATAACATGCTTATGTTAAGAGACCTTGCTTTCATTTTCTACTGGAAATTCCAAAGCCCATTTTTGAAACTGTTTTCTTCTAAATCTTACAAAAACACCTTTTAGTTCTAGGATTGCAGGGCTAGAAGACTAAACTGCCAGTCATATTTTCTCATCTGTTTCTCAAGATACCTCAGATCATCATATTACTGACATTCTTCAATCAGGGCATTAGTCTGGACTGAAACAGAACTTACGTAGCATTTTAAAGCAACTGTGAAATAAGTAACTATTTTTCTGGAGTGCACTTCAAATTAACCTTGGAGCCCAAGCTCAGGAATGGTTATTACCTAACATCTGTACTGATGCCCAGCACCATGTGCAGGGTGTACCCTACAATCATTCTAAACCAACTATCCCATTATTGTGCATCACAAATAAGATACGTGAAACAATATAATCTTCCTCTCTACAAATACATACACGTTTTATACATTTCTATAGCTATTCCAGTTAAATATAGTGTCTATATCACATCCCCAGCAATGACCTATTTCCAAGTTACTTGAACTCCTCCAGATAACTCTGTATGCATGCTCGGTGATAAAGCATTTGGGAGAATGAACTGCCAGTCGTGAATTGATGCTAAATGAATGGGTGTGCTTTAAAAAAAAAAGAGTCCTTTTCACTTGTGGGCTTTAATACTCATCTAATTATAATGATTTCAAATTCTCTCAAGGCTAAAATTAAACTTGGCTTCCTGGATAGCCAAACAAGTGACTATTCTTCTACACCACCCAGCTCCCGTTTTATCTCAGGCTCACTTTGAGTATAAATTGGTTAAAAACAGACATATTATGAATGCTGAATTAAATATCACTAAAAATATAATTCGAAGGGGCAGTTAAAATCCAGTACCATCCAATTAGAAAGACAGTAGAACATTGTCATTCCCCTCCCCAATGAGATGAGAGAGGCAGGTGGTAGTCAGGGAATACAACATCGATTCCAGAGGGGAGTGTTGGTCATGTGGCTCATATTCAACTAGATGGAGTATGTGGAGCCCAGGGAAGAATTACCAGAAGCACAGTTCCAATGGAGAGCCAGATCAGACTCAAAATCATGGTCCAAAATTGAGCTGCCAATGAATAAGAGGCAAAAGAGACAAGTCCACATATGAAACTAACAAGCATAGTTAAAGAATGTTCCATGAGAAAAGAAGCTTAAAGGAAGTGCAGAGCAAAGCCCAGAGATGTTTCAGAGCTAATGATCATTAGCTGAGGAGGGCACTTGATTAGATATATCTGTAGCTTTAGACATGATGGTTCTTGGGAGCTCTTAAGGGCTGTAGAGGTAAGTATTATCATATTAAACATCACAAAACCATGACCTGTATTTAAACAGGCATATGCATATGGTTAAGAGGAGAGATCTTGGACCCAAACTCCGTTTTTTTGGCCTAAGAATTTCTATATTTAAATTTTATTTTTCTCCAGTTTTGGGATATAATTGACAACATTGTATTAGTTTAAGGTGTACAACATGATTTGGTATATGTATAGGGAAATGATTACTACCAGAAATTTAGTTAACTAAATTTCTGGTAGTAATCATTAACACCCATCACCTCATATGGTTACAGATTTTTTTCATGTGATGAAAACTTGTAAAAGCTCCTTTCTTAGCAACTTTTAAATGTACAGTCAGTATTGTTAACTATAGTCACCATGCTGTACATTACGTCCTCAGAATTCATTAATCTTATAACTGAAAGTTTGTACCTTTTGCCTGCTTCCCAACCCTTGCCTCTGGCAGCCACAGTCTGTACTCTGCATCTATGAGTTCATGTTTTGTTTTTTGTTTTGGGGTTGCTTTTCTTTTTTCTTTTTTTTAGATTCCACACATTAAGTGAAATAGTAGAGTATTGGTCATTCTTTGACTTATTTCACCTAGAGTAGTGCTCTCAAGGTCCATCCATGTTGTCACAAATGGCAAGATTTCCTTCTTTTCTATGACTGAATAATATTCCACTGTACCTATATACCATTTCTATATCATTTCTTTACCTATTTATACATTGATGGATGCTTACATTGCTTCCATTCTTGACTAATGTAAATAATGCTGCAATGAACATTGTATCTTTTCAAGTTAGTGTTTTGTTTCCTTTGGATAAATACCCAGAAGGGGAATTGCTGGCTCATGTGGTAATTCCATTTTTATTTTTTGAGGAAGCTCCATACAGTTTTCCATAGTGGCTGCACCAATTTAAATTCCCACCAACAGTGCAGAAGAGTTCCCTTTCCCCGATGACCTCACCAACCCTTGTTATTTCTTGTCTTTTTTATAATAGCCATTCTAGTAGGTATGAGGTGATATCTCCTTGTGGTTTTGATTTGCATATCCCTGATGATTGGTGACGTTAAGCACATTTTCATGTACCTGTTGGCCATCTGTACCTCTTCTTTGGAAAAATGTCTATTGAGATCTTCTGCCCATTTTTAATCGGATTGTTTTTTCTGCTATTGAACTGTATGAGTTTGTTATGTGTTTTGGATATTAACTCCTTATCAGGTATGATTTTCAAATATTTTCTCTGATTTAGTAGGTTGCCTTTTCATTTTGTTGATGGTTTTTTTTTTTTGCTGTGCAGAAGAATTTTAGTTTGAAGTACTGCCACTTGGTTTTCTTTTTCATCTTTTTTTGAAGTATAGCTGATGTACAATATTATCTAAGTTACAGGTGTACAATATAGTGATTCACAATTCTTAAAGGTTATAATTCATTTATAGTTATAAAATATTGGCTATATTCCCAGTATTGTACAATATATCCTTGCAGCTTATTTTATACATATTAGTTAGTACCTCTTGATCTCCACTCCTATGTTGCCCCTCCCCTTTTCTGACTGGTAACCACTAATTTGTTCTGAGTCTGTTTCTTTTTTATTACATTTGCTAGTTTATTTTTTAGATTCCACATGAGTGATATCATACAGCATTTGTCTTTCTCTGTCTTGTTTCATTTAGCATAATACACTCCAAGTCCATCCATGTTGCTACAAATAGCAAAATTTCATTTTTTTTTACAGCTGAGTAATATTTCATTGTATGTGTATATATGTATATATACACACACACCACATCTATAAATATAATACCATATATATACTCTATATATACTATATATATATACCATATATATACTCTCTATATATACCATATATATATAAAGAGTGTATATGTGTGTATATATACATTTACATATATATATATATATATATATATATACACATCCCACATCTTCCTTAACCTGTTGATGGACACTTAGGTTGTTTCCATATCTTGGCAATTGTAAATAATGTTGCTATGAACACTGGGGTGCATATATCTTTTTAAATTAATATTTTGGGTTTTTTTTTTCAAATATATACCCAGGAGAGGAATATGGTAGTTCTATTATTAGTTTTTTTTGAGAAACCTCCATATTGTTTTCCACCACGGTTGCACCAGTTTACATTCCCACCCGCAGTGTATGGGGCTCCCTTTTCTCCATATCCTCACCAACATTTGTTATTTGTAGACTCTTTGATGACAGTCATTCTGACAGGTGTGAGATGATATCTCATTGTGCTTTGATTTGCATTCTCTGATGATTAGCAGTGTTGAGCATCTTTTCTTGTGCCTGTTGGTCATCTGCATGTCCTCTTTGGAAAAATGTCTATTCAGGTCTTCTGCCCATTTTTTAATTGGGTTGTTTGTTTTTTTGATGTTGAGTTGTATGAGCCATTTATATATTTTGGATATTAATCCCTTATTTGTCATATTATTTGTAAATATTTTCTCCCATTCAGTAGGTTGTCTTTTCATTTGGTACATGGTTTCTTTTACTGTGCAAAAGCTTTTAAGTTTAAAGTCCCATTTGTTTATTTTTGCTTTATGAAACAGATTTTTAAAAAATTGCTATGATTTATGTGAAAGAGTGTTCTGCCTACATTTTCCTCTAGGAGTTTTATGGTTTTCCCTCTTACATTTAGGTCTTTAATCCATTTTGAGTTTATTTTTGTATATGGTGTTAGGGAATGTTCTAATGTCATTCTTTTACATGTAATTGTCCAGTTTTCCCAGTACCACTTATTAAAGAGACTGTCTTTTCTCCATTGACTATTCTTGCCTCTTTTGTCATAGATTAACTGACCGTAAGTGTGTGGGTTTATTTCTGGGTGCTCTATTCTGTCCATTGATCTATATGTCTGTTTTTGTGCCAGTATCATTCTGTTTTGAATACTGTGCCTTTGTAACATGGTCTGAAGGCAGGGAACATGATTCCTCTAGCTCTGTTCTTCTTTCTCAGGATTATTTTGGCTATTTGGAGTCTTTTGTGTTTCTATACAAAGTTAAAATTATTCTACTTCTGTGAAAAATGCCATTGGTATTTTGATAGGGATTGCATTGAATCTGTAGATTGCCTTGGGTGATATGGTCATTTTAACAATATTAACTCTTCCAATCCAAGAACACAGTATATCTTTACATCCATTTGTGTCATCTTCAGTTTCTTTCATCAGTGTTTTATAGTTTTCCCAGTACAGGTCTTTTGCCTCCTGAGGTAGGTTTTGTTGCTTTTTGGTTTGTTTGCTTGTTTGTTTTTGTTGCTTACACTTTTGATGTCAACTCCAAAATTCACTGCCAAGAACAGTATCAAGGACTTTACCCTGTACGTCTTCTTCTAGCAGTGTTATTGTTTCAGGTCTTATGCTCAAGTCTTTAAACCATTTTGGATTGGTTTTTGTGCATGATATAAGATAAGGGCCCAGTTTCATTCTTTTGCATGGGCTATCCAGTTTTCCCAACATCGATTTATTGAAGAGACTATCCTTTCCTCATTGTGTATACTTGGCTCCTTTGTCATAAATTAATTGGCCATATATGTGTTTATTATTTATTTCTGGGCTCTCAATTCTGTTTTGTTGATCTTTGTGTCTCTTTTTATGCCAACACCATACCTTTTTGATTGCTATAGTTTTATAATACAGTTTTAAATCAGGAAGTGTGATGCCTCCAGCTTTGTTATTCTTTCTCGGTGGTTTTGGCTATTCAGGGTCTTTTGTGATTCCATGCAAGTACCCATACTTTTGGCATGGTCATTCTTGCCCTACTACTTACTGGCTGTATAACACAAGGCAATTTCCTGAAGCTCTTTGAGTTTAATTTCTTCTGTAATATTGTATTAACCATTAGGATGATTTTGAGGAATAAATAAGCTAGTACATGTAAAACACCTATGGAGAGTGAAGGCCAAGTAAGGAGAAACAGAAATACTAGGGGGGTTCATCTTTTTCATTCAAATTCGTATTTAAGATCTTGTGGAATAATTTTTACATTATATACTTAAAGCTCAGATTACCTAATTTATTGAATAGAATACATATGGGAAAATTGGCACCACTTTTTATTCACCAAAATGTAAATATCACACTGAAGAATGCATTAAATATAGTGAATTAAATGCCAGGACACCACTACAATGACCGTAAAGAAGGACATGGGTATAAATACACAAAGACAGAAAATGAAGAGAATACTGTAATGGGCTAGAGATGTCAGTAGGAGACAGGTGGAGGAGTGATAACTGACTTAGCAAAGTAGAGGATGCAGGGACCCAAGTGCCTATAAAGGAAAACTTTAAGATGATGTGCTAATTTACACAACAGAGCTCCCTAATGATTCTGGAACTGATGTCACCTGCTACAAAGAATTTAGGGAAGAGGCATGGAGCTGACATGGTTATATTAATATAAATAAAGAGCAGTTTAAACCTGAGATCTTCTCTCCCACCCTATACAACCAAGCATTCTCCCTTCAACCACAATTCTCAAAGGAAAGGTTTGTTCTCCAGAAAAATTGAATCAGAAGGGGCTCTGGACTCAGAAACACAAAACACAGAATGTAAATACAAAACATGGATTTTGACCAACAACATTCTCTCCACCCTTCCCCTCATTCAGCTCCTGGAACACAGGCCACCATGCAGTATTCATTGCTGGAAGAATTGAATAGAACCCAAAGAAAATGCCTACAGATAGTGATATGAGGGGATAATTTTCATTACACACAATGGAAATGTCAGTTTGCCTCCCACTTAGAATTTTATCCACACATATACCTTTTCTTAGGAACCCCCAGATAGACTTTTCCTATGCAACCAATGAAGCTCTTGTTTTCGAGGTATGGTCTCCAGGAAAAAAGAATCCAAAAATAAACTTGATGTATTTGACCATGCAAGGAATAGTACTGAAAGAAGTTCTATAGTTATAGAGAAGAGTTTAGGAGTGATTAGTGATAGGTACATACAAACCAAGCCAGAAAGGAAAAAAAAAAATCTGGGAAGTAAGTTTGTGCAGCAAGGGATATATAATCAGAGCATCCTAACTGAGTCAGCAGTGAATGATAAGGATAGATGTCATAATAATGTAACTGAACTAAGTATTAACGAATTTGTTAATACTGAACCTAGAATTGTGATCTCAACTAGTTGGAAGGATGGAGAGATGAGAACTGAGTGTAATTACATAAAAGTCTAATGTTCTCCCTAATAGGAATTCCATGGAAAATGTCTGAAATTGATACATTGAAAAATAGCAGTAGCACAAATGATTGTCCAATATGATGGCAAATTTCAAAAGCAGCAGCTAGAAGGATTTAAAATAGGCACTTTGGGGAAGGGGCCCAGGTGATGTGAAAGGAGTTAGGGCAGAAAAGTATTGTTTATTATAAGCCTATAGAACTTGATTTCTTTAACCATGTAATATTCCCTCAATAAATATCAAAATTAGGGGTTTCCCTGGTGGCGCGGTGGTTGGGAGTCCGCCTGCCGATGCAGGGGACACGGGTTCGTGCCCCGGTCCGGGAAGATCCCACATGCTGCAGAGCGGCTAGGCCCGTGAGCCATGGCCGCTGAGCCTGTGCGTCCGGAGCCTGTGCTCCGCAACGGGAGAGGCCACAGCAGTGAGAGGCCCGCGTACAGCAAAAAAAAAAAAAAAAAAATCAAAATTAATTTAAAATGCAAATATCTCATATGGAAGCAGCCTTTCAATCTCTCTTCTTGAAATTAGATTAAAGATATGTTCATGAATCTTAGATGACTTCCTGGTAGCTTATCCCTTTTCTTGGTTGAATGATACAATATAATACAGTTTTCCTACAATTATGTCCTGCTCTTTGGCTGTCAGCCCCTGAAGGAAATATGTAAGATTTGATTGACTTGGTCTTGCCATCTCCTTTCTGTCACCAGTTGGAAAAGCTTTGTTCAAGAATATCTAGGGTTGTGTTAAAAAAAAAAAGTTACTTTTTTCTCTTTGACTAGTTCACTAAATAATAAACATGAAAGGTAAGATATTTATTGGAGTAAGTTATAATAAATGAGGATTTGTACTTTCAGGTTTAGGAATAGAATAAAATACTTTTTATAAATATTTTTTGCCAAAATTGCAAAATAGTTATCTGGTAAAATAAGTTGCCATTCATATCAGTTAGGATCATTTAAGTGAAAGTGTGCATGTGTTTTATGTGCAGGATTAAACAGGACCCTGTACATCTTCAGAGGCACGTTTGCACTTGATTAAAAACTAGAAACCCCTCATGCTTTACAACGCTATTAACATGAAGCTAAAAAAAAACAAGGAAGATGTTATACATGAGAAATATTAAAGATGTTAATTCCTAGAAAAGAGAACTATATCAAAGCTTTAGATTTGCTCTGAAACCAGTTTTTATGCTATTTTGAAGAGACTCCTAATTTAGAAAGTCCAAATCATGTTTTTTAAATGGAATTTCTCACAGTCATAGAAAATGTACCATCAGGACTATGTAATCAATGTGAAGCAGATGGTGGAACAATTATCTGGTGTATTTGGGTACTACCATTGGCCAGTTCATAGCGAGTGTGTGCCAGGAAATTCATTCTGTATTTTCAATCTGCTTTCTGGTTATGATGGATAGTGCTTTTTTAACAAAAATCTTTGTATTATTTTAGTGTCTATGATATAAGCTACATCTACACGGGCAACTGTTTTTTTTTTAAGTCCAATTGGAGGTATATAGTAATTTCAAGATTCAAATTTTTGAGTTTGAGCTGTGATTATTTTTCAGTATCAGCATAGCTTATTACTATCAATTCTTTGGCTAAATAACTGCTTCCTAGTATATACAAATCTTAGTATTTAATTTTAAAACCTTAAATATTTAAAATTATATGGTATGGTTCACAATGTAGAGAAGACACTTTTTTAAATTTTTATTTTTTTATACAGCAGGTTCTTATTAGTTATCCATTTTATACACATCAGTGTATATATGTCAATCCCAATCTCCCAATTCATCCCACCACCCCACCACCACCACTTTCCCCCTTTGGTGTCCATACGTTTGTTCTCTGCATCTGTGTCTCTGTTTCTGCCCTGTGAACCAGTTCATCTGTACCATTTTTCTAGGTTCCACATATATGCTTTAATGTACGATATTTGTTTTTCTCTTTCTGACTTACTTCACTCTGTATGACAGTCTCTAGATCCATCCACGTCTCTAAAAATTACCCAATTTCGTTCCTTTTTATGGCTGAGTAATATTCCACTGTATATATGTACCACATCTTCTTTATCCATTCATCTGTTGATGGGCATTTAGGTTGCTTCCATGACCTGGCTATTGTAAGCAGTGCTGCAGTGAACACTGGGGTGCATGTGTCTTTTTGAATTGTGGTTTTCTCTGGGTATATGCCCAGTAGTGGGACCACTGGGTCATATGGTAATTCTATTTTTAGTTTTTTAAGGAACCTCCATACTGTTCTCCATAGTGGCTGTATCAATTTACATTCCCACCAACAGTGCAAGAGGGTTCCCTTTTCTCCACACCCTCTCCAGCATTTGTTGTTTGTAGATTTTCTGATGATGCCCATTCTAACTGGTGTGAGGTGATACCCCATTGTACTTTTGATTTGCATTTCTCTAATAATTAGTGATGTTGAGCAGCTTTTCATGTGCTTCTTGGCCATCTGTATGTCGAGAAGACACTTTTGAATGCTAATTCAGAATTATGTACAAGAGTTAAGGACTTTAAAAAGACATTGAAAGCAACTACTTTTTAGCACTTAGGATAAGATCATCCTAAGTAATATGTATTTTATTTTTCAAATTACAATTACATTGATCTATTAATCTCATCTTGGTTTCAATTTTGTTTTTCTAACACATTATATTTAGTAACTTCAGTTATCACTATCTGGCTCTCTATAGGTGGTAACATAATTACTTAGACACATTGTATATATACCTAGTTCTAGAACACTGGTGTTCTCTGATGACAATCAAACATATTTTTTGTTTTAAATGTAAGAAATGACTACACAGTAATGCTGACATTATTATATGTCTACTATTCCTTAAACTCAATTTTTATTTTCCAAACAATAGTGGAGAAAATAGTATAATGAACACCATTTACCCAATGACTATAAGATTTTTGTCAATTTTGTTTCATCAATACCCTCCCCTTGCATTTTCATCTATTTTATTCTGAAACAATTCCCAAAGAATGATTTTTTTTAGTGTAAATACTGACTACAGCAAAAAGAGTATATTTTCTCAAGATAATGACTTCTCAAAATAACCTTTATCTATTTGGCTGTATATATTTTTAGCCTTTTTTTTCTGAAAATGGTCTCTATTTTAGAGATAGCTGAAATATTAAACTTTTTAGTGTTCAGAACTCTTCGTAAATCACATCAAGCTCTTTTGAACATGTGCAAGATTGTTAACTGAAACTTAAAATATATCAACCTAGACAGAAGAGCCCTTGAAAAGACAGTTTTCTTAAGTCATTTTCTTTCCTGCAAACACTGAGATTATTAGGAAAGCTCTTTAAAAACTATGACATATGTTTCTAACTATAGAGATTATAACAGTTTTATTCTTTAACTTAAAGGAAATTCAGTGTTTCTGGGTTGGCATTTCTTTTGGAGCTTATAATCTGGTATATGAATGGAACTCCAATATTAATAATCAGAATATCTAGTCAGTGCAAAGGAGGCTTGAGTTTAGGGGATACTTTCCACTTTCTAAAACACATTGCTTGTTACATAGGTGTTCAGCTCTTTCTTTTCCTTTGCAACTGTAATTCCCATTTCACCCCCACCTTCCTTGCAATTTTCCTTGGGATTTTTCTGCATTTGAAAGTCTGACTGTAAATCAAGGGACTCCAAACATTGGCAATCTGTTTAACAAAATAACTGTGCTGATTTCTTAGTGAAGTCAGATGTAATTTATTCACACTGGAGTCTTTTAGGAGGCAAGATTATAGAATGAGATGGATTGCCAAATGGAAAAACAGTGGGAAAGTAAAGCACTGTTTCAGTGGCCTAGAATGTGGCTTGTTTTTGTTTTCTTCTCTAATGCAAAAATTGACTCTGGCTTTGCATATGTGGAATGACTATCCAAAGTAGGTTGTAGTTTTTTGGGTTTTGGGGGTTTTTTCCCATGCAAAGTGTTCATTTTTCTTAAATAACAGCATTTTGATCTTCCTTTGGGTAACTCTTGTACACACTCAGCTTTTGTAGTGGGCAGTCAGTCCTGGCTTTGTCCATCACACCTTTCCACTTGCCAGCCATAGTAATCGGTCCAGGGATAAGCACATGATCCCAGCTTGACAATGTGGGATATTTTTACCCAGTATGAAACTGCTGAGCAATAAAGGTACTCTTGCCATGGATATTAAGTTTGGGAGGCTCTGAACCTGTTGGGACTACCAAGTAGACAGAGCCTGCCTGAGAGTAAATCCACACTGCAGAAAGCAGAATTGAAAGACAGTGAGGGATGACACTCTGATAACATCATTCCAACCTCTTGGTCTAACTATTTCTGATTTCAGTCTACTTGTATTTCTGAGTTATAAATCTATATTCTTATTTTTTCTTTGCCACTTTGAGTTTTCTTTCACTTGCAACTGAACAGTTCCTGAACTAATACTCCATCTATTGACAAGTCAAATTCTATTTAAAAAAAAAAAAATTGCAGTGTCAACTTTGTCATTTTTATGCCTCATGTACACATCTAAATCATTTGTGTCTTGTAACTTTAACCCCAAGTATTCATCAGGGCCCTAAATCTCAAATTGTCTCTTAGCTTTTATCAAAAGCCCATTTGATATAAGTTGGAATGCCAGATTAAGAGAGTAAGAATGAAAAAGTGTGATGGAGAAAGTCTGAGTAAAAACAAACTAATCATATAGTTGCTTTAAATTTTCTATGAGATACAAAGCCAGGCCATCAGAATGCAATATACTAGAATATTACTTTAGATTTCCATAAAATGCCTTCACAGAATTATGAGTTAATATAAATTTATTTAGCACTTCAGGTAATAGCCAAATCAGCTTAGCTTTCTGACATTACTTTTTCCCCAGGCTCTAGAATAGAAAAGGTTTACAACAATCTTGGGTTGCCATTCTTGCTTTAACACTAGCTCTGTTACTTCAAAGAAGTTACTTCATCTCTATGATTCCATTTCTTTCTCTGAAATGAAGCATGAAAATAATGTTTTCTTCACATATGGTTGTAAGTATTACAGAATATAATAGAAAATATTGAGGAAAAAGTAGATAATGGAAACTAGTGGGTTTAAAAAAATTTTTTTTATTGGTGTGTAGTTAATTTACAATGTGTTCATTTCAGGTGTACAGCAAAGTGATTCAGTTATACATATACATATGTTCATTCTTTTTCAGATTATTTTCCCATATAGATTATCACAGAATATTGATTAGAGTTCCCTGTGCTATACAGTAGGTCCTTGTTGGTTATCTATCTTATATATAGTGTGTGTGTATGTTCATCCCAAGCTCCTGATTCATCCCCCCACACACACACCTAAAACATGGAAACTAGTGGTTTTATCTTTTATCAACCCCTTCAAATCACTTTGAAGGTAAAATGTCAATTAGATGGTAGGACTGTGTATTTCCTCAGGTAATGAATTATGACAGATTTGAAATTTAGGCTAAAGAGTTTAATGATTTTTTTCTAAAACCAAGCAAATTATACTATCTTTAACTTGTTTAGCTACTCCATACTCAAAAGAACTTTCACATTTGGTATCCTAGCTGTTCTTTTCTGGTTTTTTGGCAGTGGATAGAGAGGTTATCATCACGCTATAATTCTTTTATCACAGATTTGCATCTTCTTGACTGTAACTACTAAATCACATATATGCATCTTCTTGACTATAACTATTAATGGTGTAGTGATGCTGCTTTATCACTTAACCACTTTCACCCACTGGACGATATTGCCCAGGAGTAGGAAAGGATGAAGTTCTAAAAATAAGGATGCAATTATTAATAATTCACCATCTCAGCATTAACCAACATAAGCTGACAGGGTTTTCTGTCCCACAGACAAGACTCCACATTCAGAAAGGGGGATTCCCTTATGACAAAGTTAGTGATGACACAAATGTCCCTAAAGAGAAAAATTTCCGAAATATTAGAACTCTGACTTTTAAACTGTAGTACACATTATGGTTTAAGTAGTAAAAACAAAAACAAAGTACTTTAATTATAATAATATTTTAGTTTTAATTACTTTTTGGTATAAAATATAAGCCTTCAGGTCCTTTCTCTATTCAATAATAATGGGGAAAGAGATATTGCAGTCTATGATTTTCTCTCAGCTTCACTTTACCAGAGCTTATCTGATCCTCAGAACTGAACTGAAACTAGATTTTCCTCTGACATCAGCAAAAGCTTTTCTGAAATGTTTGCAACTCTCCAGGTGCATGGGTCCCTGAATAAATATTATTTCAACACTGATCAGCTGCATAGGTGAAGACCAAGTTAGGAAAGAGGTCTACAAGGATTTCTTAATGAAAGCAGGTGGCTGTTGATATTCTAAATAGATTCAGTAATTAGAACATTTTTAGGACTTTAGGGTGCATCTCACAAGGGATTTCTGTAATATTTAGAAGACAGCTCACATAGGAAAGCACTTGTTCAGGAAGATATTCATTCATGCTCTCCTAATAAATAGGGGGAAATTATTTTAAAAACTACATACGGTAAGATCAAAAGTTCTGTTCCTAGCAGGGAAATACTTTACTTTTTGGATTTATTGCTGAGTTTTAGGAATTTCTGCAGTGTCAAAGAACTGCCTTCCTATATAGGATGTGGATTTCAAGTGTGAGTCAAAAAACAATTACCATATTTGTTTGAAACTTTAGGGTGAACAGATAAAACATACCCTGTGGAACAAAATTCACTTAATAAATAACATTCCATACCAAGTTTAAGTAACAGTAGATTTTATCTTCATCCTCTCAGTTTGTTGTATCCGTTAAACATATTATCTATTCTAAATAACATATCTGCTTGACTAGTCCTAAAATAAGATTTTGAAACTTTCTAGTGTCATTTTATGATGTGAGTTTCCACCAAGAGAAATTTAAAATGCATTTATTTTTAGCCTATATTTACACTTTGACTCAATCCTTGTTCCAGTGGTACTACCTGAAAAAGTTAAGACCTTTTAGCAAGAGTATACATAGCAGAAAAAAATACTGAAAAAGTTTAAAAATTGTTACCAGCACTTAAGCAAATTAAATTGCCAAGAAATATTTTTTTCTGAAATGTATTGATTAGTGATAGGGTGCAAAATAAACTAAATCAAATTTCACATCTCCTTCAGTTATGTTTTTGAGATTCTGAGTAATGACCCAGGTTGAGCCATTAATGCAAATCCTCAAAACTTAAATAGTTTCTTGATACTTTTCATTTTGAGGCATCTTTTAAAGAAACAACAGATGCCTCTCCACATGCATTCTAAAAATCAATACACTTAATCAATAATGCTCTCCACAGGTAATAAATGCTGAGAAGCATTTCTGCCTATCTCTATTGATCGGGAGAATTGCTTCAAATTGGTTCAGATGTGTATAAAAATCATTTCCTTATTGATCAAAGCCTTCTCTACTCTGTTATTTCATATATGGCATACAGCTCTTTTAGACTTCATGTATATCTGTGATAAACAAATTTCCTGTGATCTGTGTATGAAACTAATTTGAATGAAATGTAAAATGGGTGTTTTTGTTTCTTTGGGGGAACATACTGCTTGAAATGTAATCAAAGCCTGAATAATCATGAGAAATTACTGAATTTAAATGAGAAATGTAATGATGTTTTAATTATTTGTAATCTTAAAATTTAAGCTTTTTTGAGTCTGCTTCTATTATAACAGAATTCATGCAGACACATGCATTTAATCCAGAATGATGCAATTCCCGGTGGTATAAACAATAGAAAACTGCATAGTTATAGTCAACTGTTGACTCATATTGCTGGCAAGTTATATTTTGGTAACATGATCAAACATGTAAGTGGACATTGTGACCTTTTTGCTAATATATGTGTTAAGTGTATAGACAGAGTAATAAGAAAAGTATGTCTTCTAAATTAATTGTCTAACAATAAGTGTACAGTTTCAACAGATAGAGCATTTAATGAGTCTCATTAAATAGGGTCTATTCATCTTTGAGCCAAACAATTGATTCATTGGGTAAATATTATTAGATTAAGGACTCTTCCAAGGAAGCTCAACCTCTAAGTCTTGATACATTAACTAGTGTTGTGAATTATAACGAAAAAGCCAAAGATTCCTGTCAACATGACTTAGTAAATTTCATAACCTTATACTACCTATTTTCCTTATCTGAATGTTCCATTACAAAATGGCGTTATTTTGGCCACTGTATAAGCTACTGTGGAAAGTGTCACTGAACCACTACCTCCTTAAAAACACCAATTTTTACTTATTGAAAGGTTTCATTCATCTCATGATTTTCATTTGGAATCTCGGGGAATATGGATTATCATATAGTCAAGTTCCAATATCTCAACTTTAGATAATTTTACTTTATCTAACAATTTGTTTAATTCTGAAGGAATCTCTTATGCAAAACTAAGTTGAAATTTTCAACAAAACAGAAGTATAAGGAATTGGATAAACTATGTTCACTATATTCAAAAATACTATTTGAGTGAATCTGAGGAAATGTTAGTCAATGTTGAAAGCATAGCATCAGAAGGATGATATATTCTGGTTTGTTTCCCCTAGAGCAAAAATAAAATAAATTTTATAACATCTTAATATAAAACACTTGCCAAAGATGTGGAGGTATCTATCTTTCTGCTCACTAAGGCTCTATTGAATCTTGGGTACGGATAAACTAAAAGGCTAAACCTGCTTTCCTAAGTCTCTCATCTATTCCCAGGAAGCTAACTAACTGTACAATAAGATTCTTGGAGTCAATAAGTACCATTAGGGTAACCACAGAAATGAAATTTTTGAAATATTTCTTGTACTTAAATAGAAATTAATCTTAAAGTATTCCTAGGAGCAAGCATAGATTCAGCTGGAAACTGGAGCTGCACACCCAAGAGAGATTTACTCTGACTCATGTTACATTTTAGTGAGGGCAGCTTAATCACAGTGGGAAAGACAACATTGAGCCAATCACTAAAAATTCATCTGGAGGTATTAGGGCATGACGTGGAGGATAAGAACGTTAGCTCTGGAGTCAGTCCTCACTTCCAGATTCCACCACTTATAAGCTGCGTGGCTTTGGGGAAGTTGCTTTTATCTGGCTCACTTTCCTCCTGCAGGAAGCAGAGTGTGTGCCAGCACCATCCAGTAGAAACATAATGTGAACCACATATATAATTTAAAATTCTTAGTAGCCATGTTTTCAAAAATCAGGTGAAATTAATTTAAATTTTTTTTAAATTTAATACAATGCATCCAAATTAGTATTATTGTGATATGTAACTGATAAAAAATTATTAATGAAATACTTTACATTCTTTTTTCATACTAAGTCTTTAAAATCTGGTGAGCATTTTACAATGATAGCACATTTCAGTTTGCACTAGCTGCATTTCAAATGCTCAGTCAGTAGCCATATGTGAGTAGGGGCTGCTATCATGGATAGTGCAGGTATATATTCACCCCATAGGGTTGCTGTAAGGATAAAATGAGATAATGTGTGTAAAGTGTTTGGCAAGTAAAAAGGACAAAAAAAGGTAGTTGTGAAAACTTTTACTGTTATAACTAAGTACTGACTACAGCAGCCTAGGTGCTAAACTGGGGTGAAAGCAAGAATATATGACATAACTCTGTTCCTGTGTAATTACAAAGTTAAGAAGGCAAGATAAATAAATAGTTAACTATAATTTATGGCATCTTATTATCATATGAATGTATGAATAATATGCAATAAGTGCTCAGAAGAGGCAGATCTTCCCCACTAGAGTTGCCTTGTACCCACCTTGGTGAAGAAAATCATTTTGAGCTGGTATTTAATCAATGGGTTGACTTTTCTCAGGAAGATAAGGTAAGGGACCATGAAGATAGCTAAGAAAAATATTCTACCAGAGGAATTATAGGACCAATAATTCAAAGGTGGGGAAGTGAAAAAATACACTCAAGAAATGAGGGCAATTTTTGATGGAGAACACAGCGTTCATGTAAGAGTGTACTTGGGTGAGTACATGCAGATCTGTGTTAGTGAAGGGTGTTTAAAAGCCATGCTAAGATACTAGGACATTTTCAGTGTCAGAAGGAAATAGTAAAAAGAGCACTGATTTGGAAGTCAAAGATCTGATTTTAACCAAGTTCTACAATTGCCATGAATATGCCAATTTCTTACCTTGGGCGAGTCACTTCATCTCAGTTGTGTATTTTTTTTTAACATCTTTATTGGAGTATGATTGCTTTACAGTGGTGTGTTAGTTTCTGCTCCATAACAAAGCAAATCAGCCATACATATATACATGTTCCTTAGATCTAAAAAAAACAAAACCTGAGAATGTCAAGAGTTGTAAGGGGTCTCTTTGTTGTCACTGTTCCTGCTGTTTTTGTTGTTGTTCTATTCAAATTTATGGTATTTTAGGATGGGAGTAGCATAACTGAAGAAAGCTTTAAGAATTAATGTAGGTAGATTTAAAAGTAAAGAAATTGTAACCAAAAATCACTTGGGGTTATCTTTTCGATGGTCCTGACATTTTAAAAATAAGCACTTCAATATTGTAAACATAACAGTTGGAAATGGGAAAATTATAGAAAAGTAGCAAAGAAAAATAGATGAAAGTTGGGTTAAGGATGGAGAGGGAGAAAAGGTGTGAAATGATTGCCACTGCAGTTTGGACTCTGAAAAACAGAATATAGTATTCAAAATTGAAATGGAAGAACTAGACAGATAATTTTGCTGGAGATGTGGGACGGGATGTAACATGAGTTTGTAGTTTTTTAGTAGGTACAATATATACACTAGAATGTGTCCTTTTAAGAATTAATTGATATATGAGGGAGATGATGGAGGAGCAGAACATGGAGCTCACTTCCACAAATACAGCAAAAACACATCTACAAGTGGAATGATTTGCACAGAACACCTACTGCATGCTGACAGAAGACCTCAGACTTCCTAAAGGGCAAGGAACCCTCCATGTACCCAGGTAGGATAAAAGAAAAAAGGAAAAAACATAAAAAGAAATCGGGAGGGCACCTGTGCATCAAGGAGGGAGCTGTGAAGGAGAAAACGTTCCTCCTTCACCCTGGGAAGGCTCCTCACTGGCGGGGAGATCTGTCTGGATGGAGAGGGGGCTTTGGAGCCTCAGAGGAGAGCACAGCAACCGATGTGCAGAGGGCAAAATGGACAGTGACTTGCACAGAAGGTCAGTACCACCCCACTGCACTCCGCAACCTGAGACCACTCGTCTGCTGGTGCGGGCAGGGGCTGGGTGCTGAAATTCAGGTTTCAGTGGTCAGACCCAGGGAGAGCACCAGGGTTGGCTGCATGGTGACAGCCTGAAGAGGCTGGAGTGTAGCAACTGAAGGTCACTCGGAAGAAGCCTGGGCCTGCCAGAGGCAAGGCACCATTGTTGGGGGGCACACAAGGAGAGGGGCAGGACCACCATAGGAGCTTCTTTCCCTGCACGCATGTGCTTTCAGGGCTCTGGGGGCAGGCGCAAGCCACCGCTGCCATACTGAGCTCCAGGGTGGGCACAGGCTGCCACCACCACTAAGAGACCTGCAAGTGGGCTCCAGTGGCTGCCCCCACTGTCCTGGGAGTGCGTGGGCCATGGCTGCAGCTAGGGGACCTGCAAGCAGGCACCAATCGCTGTCCTGGGGAGTGGGCAAGCTGCCACCGCTGCTAGGAAACCCTGCAGCAAGTACCGGTCTGCTGAGAGTTAACACCTATCTTGAAACTCGTCCAAAAAATTGCAGAGGAAGGAACACTCCCAAGCTCATTCTATGAGGCCACCATCACCCTGATACCAAAACCAAAGATAGCACAAAAAATAATTACAGGATAATATCACTGAACAGGATAATATCACTGATGAACATAGATGCAAAAATCCTGAACAAAATACTAGCAAACAGAATCCAACAACACATTAAAAGGATCATACACTGTGATCAAGTGGGATTTATTCCAGGGATGCAAGGATTCTTCAATATATGCAAATCATTGTGGTACACCACATTAACAAATTGAAGAATAAAAACCATATGATCATCTCAGTAGATGCAGAAAAAGCTTTTGACAAAATTCAACACCATTTATGATATAAAAAAAAAAAACCTCTCCACAACGTAGGCATAGAGGGAACCTACCTCAATATAATAAAGGCCATATATGACAAACCCACAGCAAACATCATTCTCAACAGTGAAAAACTGAAAGTATTTCCCCTAAGATCAGGAACAAGGCAAGGATATCCACTCTCACCACTTTTCTTAAACATAGTTTTGGAAGTCCTACCAATGGCAGTCAAGGAAGTCCTAGCAATGGCAGTCAAAGAAGAAAAAGAAATCCAAATTGGAAAAGCAGAAGTAAAACTCACTGTTTGCAGATAACATGATACTGTACATAGAAAATCCTAAAGATGCTACCAGAAAACTACTAGAGCTCATCAATGAATTTGGTGAAGTTGCAGGATACAAAATTAATACACAGAAATGTCTTGCATTCCTATACACTAACAAAGAAAGATCAGAAAGAGAAATTAAGGAAACAATCCCATTTGCCCACACATCAAAAAGAACATACTGGCTTGGCCAAAAAGTTCGTTTGGTTTTAAGTAAAGACATTTTTCATTCTCACCAAGAATTTTATTGAACAATGTATTCACTAACCAAATGAACTTTTTGGCCAACCCAATACCTAGGAATAAACCTACCTAAGAAGGTAAAAGACCTGTACTCAGAAAACTATAAAGTACTGATGAAAGAAATCAAAGATGACACAAACAGATGGAGAGATATACCATGTTTTGGGGTTGGAAGAATCAATATTTTCAAAATGACCATACTGCCCAAAGCAAACTACAGATTCAATGCAATCTCTATCAAATTACCAATGGCATTTTTCACAGAATTAGAACAAAAAATTTTACAGTTTGTATGGAAACACAAAAGACCCCAAATAGCCAAAGCAATCTTGAGAAAGGAAAACGGAGCTGGAGGAATCAAATGCCCTGACTTCAGACTATACTACAAAGCTACAGTAATCAAGACAGTATGGTACTGGCACAAAAACAGAAATATAACTCAATGGAACACGACAGAAAGCCCAGAGATAAAACCACACACCTATGGCCACCTAATCTATGACAAAGGAGGCAAGAATATACAATGGAAAAAAGAGTCTCTTCAATAAGTGGTGATGGGAAAACTGGATAGATACATATAAAAGAATGAAATTAGAATATTATCTAACACAATACACAAAAATAAACTCAAAATGGATTAAAGACCTAAATGTAAGACTGGATACTATAAAGCTCTTAGAGGAAAACATAGGGAGAACACTCTTTGACATAAATTGCAGCAATACCTTTTTGGATTCACCACTTAGGGTAATGAAAATAAAAACAAAAATAAACCAATGGAACCTGATTAAGTGTAAAAGCTTTTGCACAGCAAAGGAAACTATAAACAAAGTGAAAAGACAACCCACAGAATGTGCGAAAAAATATCAATATTTGCAAACAAAATGACCAACAAGGGATTAATCTCCAAAATGTACAGACAGCTCATGCAGCTCAGTATCCAAAAAATGGGCAGAAGATCTAAATAGACACTTCTCCAAAGAAGCATACAGATGGCCAAAAAGCACATGAAAAGATGCTCAACATCACTAATTATTAGAAATGCAAATCAAAATGTCAATGAGGTATCGCCTCACACCAGTCAGGATGGCCATCATCAAAAAGCCTACAAATATAAATGCTGGAGAGGGTATGGAGAAAAGGCAACCCTCCTACACTTTTGTTGGGAATGTAAATTGGTACAACCACTATGGAGAACAGTATGGAGGTTCCTTAAAAAACTAAGAACTACCATATAATCCAGCAGTCCCACTTCTGGGCATATATCCAGAGAAAAACCATCATTCTAAAAGATACATGTACCCCAGTGTTCATTGCAGCACTATTTACAATAGCCAGGACATAGAAGCAACCTAGATGTCCATCAACAGAGGAATGGATAAAGAAGATGTGTTACATATATACAATGGAACATTACTCAGCCATAAAAAAATGAAATAATGCCATTTTCAGCAACATGGATGGACCTAGAGATTATCACACTAAGTGAAGTAAGTCAGACAGAGAAAGCCAAATATCATATGATATCACTTATATATGGAATCTAAAGAGGAAAATGATACAAATGAACTTCCTCACAAAACAGAAACAGACAGACTTTGAAAACAAATATGGTTAACAAAGGGGAAAAGGCGGGGGAGGGATAAATTAGGAGTTTTGGATTAACGTTACACACTACTATATATAAAATAGATAATCAACAAGGACCTACTGTATAGCACAGGGAAGTTTACTCAGTATTCTGTAATAACCTATATGGGAAAATAATCTGAAAAAGAATGGATATATGTATATGCATAATTAAATCACTTAGCTGTACACCTGAAACAATACAACATTGTAAATCAACTATACTCCAATATAAAATAAAAATTAAATTAAAAAAGAATTAATTGATATGTGAAGCCCATGGATGTTTTAGTTTCAGAGTTTCACAAAGTCGTAAAATCAATCCCATAATTCTTTTCTTCAGTGTTAATATGAGCATTAAATTTGAGCCTGTTTACTTTGGAAATTCAGTGGCACTCAAAGAGAAGCCCCAAGTGTCACACTTATCTGAGTTGTAATTTATGAAAGAAATTTTAAAGCCAGTAAAAGGAGCAAGACTTTTTGAATAATAAATATTTCAATTCAAATCCCAGCTTGACCTTCTCTGAGTCTCTTTCTTCATTAGCTAAAAAGGGAGAATATCTACCTGTTAGGATTGAGTGCAGAACATGTGAGGTACCCAGTGGAGCTCTAGATGCTCAATAAACGATGGCTACTGTGAACTCATTCTAGTAGATCTGAAAGACAAAGAAACTCATATCCTTTCTTTTAAAAAAAAATCAATATTATACTACTATTTATATCATACCACAACTCCTCCTGCAACAAGCATGTACTCATTACTGATTATGTCAAGTTTCATAGTTAGTGTCAAAAATATTTCAGTAGTAGGTAATATGCAGAATTCCTAAACTTAAGGATTTGTCTAGGTTAGGAGGTAAGTGTTAAAAGATTCAGGTACTCCTGGGTATTTTAGGTGTATACTCTCAAATTGAATTTTCACACATGTAAGTTATCTAAAATTAATTTTAAATTCTTTAGTTTGAAAAAGTGCCAATATTTTATTTGCACAGTTTGTTAGAATACAATGAGTTTCCAGTTTTTGTTGGTTCATCCAAAATGATTACATATACCCAGATAAAATGTTACCACTCAATCTCCATGGGTTAATTCATTTTATAAACTTCAAGAGATTCAAACATTCAAGTTTTATACCAAATCCAATTGAGACTGCTTTGCTCAAGATATTATTAAACCTACATTTTTCAAAAAATTACTTTTTAAAACAGAGTATAAAGAAGCTCTATTATGTTAAGTAAATTATAAGTTAATTTAGAACTAAAATTTGAGTGAAACACTAATTTTTAAAGGTTTGTTCACTCATCCAATAGCAGAGCAATACTTTGAGTGAAGGTGAAATTTAGTGCTTATCTTCTTTAGCCAAAAGAAGTTAGCAAATTAATCCAATAGAGTAAAATGGATAGTAATACATGTTATCCTCATTCAAACTCATTGGTCAACAAACAACATACTGATTTAAGCAACAAGAAATTATTCTGAAGTCTTGATGGATAAAAACAAGTATTAAGTTTTTCAGAGATGTGTGGATCAAGACAGTTATAATCACTCATTGTTGATATTTACTGATTTATATAAAAGAATAGCAGTTATAAAATTATATCAATCTTCTCCCCAGACTGCCTACTTTCTTCCCATTCTGTAAAAGTTTGGGAATCCTGATAACTTAGATGTTATATAAAAAATGACTTACTTTGGGCTTCCCTGGTGGCGCAGTGGTTGAGAGTCCGCCTGCCGATGCAGGGGGCACGGGTTCGTGCCCCGGTCCGGGAAGATCCCACATGCCATGGAGCGGCTGGGCCTGTGAGCCATGGCCGCTGAGCCTGCGCGTCCGGAGCCTATGCTCCGCAACAGGAGAGGCCACAACAGTGAGAGGCCCGCGTACTGCAAAAAAAAAAAAAGACTTGCTTCTTTTTTGCTTAATACATGTTGAGATATTTATATTTTTAAATACCTTTATGAACCAATTTGGCTATTTTATTTTTAAATCAGTGTTGGCAAACTATATTATTCTATGTTTTTTAATAATATACTTTAAATCCATGTGATATTTGTGGAATATGTGCGTTTATAATTTAGTAATTATTCTTAAAATACCATGCTAAATGACATTTTAAATAATCTATTCAGGAATTGCATGTTAGGAGACAAAATTTTATTAAAATGTTATAATGGTTTAATATTTTATTAAAATGTTATAAAATTTTAAAATGTGAAATAAAAAATAAATTATATTTCTATTTTGAAAAAGGCTTATTCACTTTAACATGAACATTGTTGGTACAAGTTTTCATAAATCCTCATAGTACTATTTAAAATTTCATGTCTACCATATTTTAATTCCATTGACCAAGTTTGATGTAGGTACATCTTCTATTCTTCCGAAATTTGTCATTAAGACTGTGACATTGGTATGACAAATGATTCATATTGTAGTTTACTTTTTATTGCCAATCATCAGGATATATAGAAAGATAACTATGCACATGTCTCTTAACACTCTGCTTTGTAGAGATGTCACCAATAGTCATACTGTGATTTTTTTCTTTTGAGAGTGCCACCTCTCTGTCTCTCACACCAACAGATACTAATGTAGTAACTGACACATCCTGGTAAGTAATTTTGAAAATCTTCTAACCTAGAAAGAGTTCAGCATCTCAGATCCTAGTAAAACTAATTTTGGGGTCAGACATTATATGCCATGTAATAATCCAATATTTAGAGATGAACATGATTTTATGTATATATATACACACACACACACAATCTTACAGCCTTTTGAAAATGAGTTCAAGTAAACCTGAAAACCTCACCATAAACTTGCTGACTCAAATCTGTTCTAACAAAGGCACATTTTTTAGATACCTGAGGCACGGTGCTGCTGAATTATATAATCCCTATCATTAAATTCCAATGTTATCATCTTCTCTATTTTATTGAACAAGCTTTCAGGAATTACAGAGGACTTTCATAAATACTTCCAATTAAAACTTTTACAGATTTGACTCCAACAAAAGATAATGGTTTAAAAGCTAAATTCTTTCCTTTTTCTTTACAGGCTTTGATTCTGTTTGGTTTTGTTTTCAAAAATAGAAAATGATATTTACCACCTTCCTAGTTGTTGTGTGAAGAATACAAGAAAAAAGTTATTTCATTCTTAGGAAAGTCACAAACAACAATTGCCTACAATGTGTGGCTGGAAGTGTAATCCACATGTAATGCCTCTGTCGGCAAAGACTTAGTAGAAGGGGCTTTATAATAAATATTCACATCTGCTGCTTTGGACACTCTAATCCATCCTAAGGATCTTTGCTGTGTCAGGCTTTGTTCTAAATGAAGAAGCTCAGTAGATATAAAGGTTTGCAAATAGGCCATATTTATCATGATTAACTTTACTTTTATAACTTTTCTCTGTTTTAGAGATATTCATGTCAATTTGGGTTATAATTCTTGATTAAATATTTGACTGTGACTTTTATGGCAATATTATTATTGAATTTTTATTATGGAACGGAAAAATTCTATTTTAACAATATATCACCTACTTAACATCTGTCAAGAAGGCATCACTGATAAAAATGCTGTGCTGGATGTGGAAAAAAATGACTAAAACCCCAGGCTCTGGATTCAAAGTGTTTGTGATTAAATGCTAGCTCCCTCCGTATCTAGGGTGTCATCTTAAGCAAGTTACTTAGCCTTTCCAGGATTCTCTTTCTTCACCTATATAATGGAGTTAATATTATTTTCTTTATCATTAGATATTGTAAGGATTATATGGAATCATCAATATATATGTTAGGTACTAAATCCAGTATCTAACGTGTTGAAAAAGTTTAATGAATTTTAAATGGCATTACTGGAATGATAATATTATATGCCTTCTAAGTATGATTAGATAATCCCAGTGACAGTACTAAAGTCATTTATTTAACCCACATACTTATGTAGACATATTCTGTTGTTTTTACTTACCTCCAAATTCCCTGATAGTTTGCTGCTGGACTTCTTTAATAAAAAGTATTGGGCTTCCCTGGTGGCGCAGTGGTTGAGAGTCCACCTGCCGATGCAGGGGACGCGGGTTCATGCCCCGGTCCGGAAAGATTCCCACATGCCACAGAGTGGCTGGGCCCGTGAGCCATGGCCGCTGAGCCTGCGCGTCCGGAACCTGTGCTCTGTAACAGGAGAGGCCACAGCAGTGAGAGGCCCGCGTACCGCAAAAAAAAAAAAAAAAAAAAAGTATTAGTTAGAATGGGATTGCTGATATGTTTTTCACTTTAAGGAAATTATTAACTCACAAATATATGGTATAAATATTATGACAATACTCTGTGCAGTATTTAGCTCTCTTATGACACAAAATTTTAGTTTAACAGAATTTTGAATTTTAAATTAGAGTAAAAAACCTAAGACATCTTTGATATGGAGGTATTTATTTTCACTTCAACTCCAAAAACAATTTGTTGTGCTAATAAGTACCACAATTTTTAAAGTATAAATGTATATTATTAGTTCTAAGTAGTGATTTAGTATACTAAACAAATTTAAGTATAATAAACAAATTTAAGTTATAAATTACCCACTGTGTGTATATATGTATATATGTGTATGTGTATATATGTATACATGTATATATGTATATATATATATATATCTTTGCCTTAGATACATTTTGAATCCTATTTTTTAATACTTTTTTTCAGAAATAATTCACTTGAAAAAAGAAAGCTTCATTGCTTAATTGCTTTCAATCTCATCTTCTCAAAATTATTAATCCCAAATATAAGGAGACTAGCAGGGCATTTGATGACCTCTGCATATAAAGTAGATAGAGCATTTAAAAATTTTATAATCTAATCATTGGCATATCTTAATTTTAACTGGAATTATTTCCTATACAGCCAGGAGTTAGTTCATATTTAATGACTGACATCTAACGTAAAATGAATCTGAATTACAGTTGAAACAAAACTGTATATTCTGTTGCTTATAAACTGTGACTGCTTGAAATAAAACTTTGATATTCATTCTCTCTCCCTCTTTCTCCCTCCCTCCCTCTTTCTGTCAGGTCAAGTTTTAGCTCAAGCAAGTGGCAATGGGGTTATCCATTTACTGGATCTTAAATCAGGGCAGATCCACAAATTGATGGGCCACGAGAGTGAGGCTCACACGGTCGTATTTTCTCATGATGGAGAGACTCTGTTTTCTGGAGACTCCGACGGCACCATTCGAACGTGGTCTTGATGGTCAGCATATCCCACTGTGGAGGGCATTCCCTTTAAGGCTTGAAAATGCCTTGTATAGTCCCAAACCAGTAAATATCTGGTTAAATATGCCAGCAGGTGACATTTACAATTTGCTTTAAAACATGCTTTGGACATATATTTTAGTGCTCATTACTGTTACCAATAAAAAAAAAAAAAACTTTCTGCTCATTTATTTGTGTCTGGGTCTTTTTCTTTCTCCTTTTGATAAGAATTTCGAGACAGAGCATCTTTGCTAGCAGTTTGGAAGAAACAGCTTTACAATGACGCCTAATGACAGACTAGATGAATTACAGATTGATTTTGAATGTTACAAAACAAACTGCAGGAGAACCAGGCTACTTTTTTTAAAAATCAAATCTAAACTGCAGGAAGACCTGAAGTTTAATCATGTAGCACAGGGAAAGTCTTTCTGTAAGCAAAGGGTCAAGTAGAATTGGGGAGCATACATTTTCACAGATTCTTTAACAATGATTACACTTTATCTGTTAATAATAATCAGAGACTGCAGATGGCTTAAGTCTAAATGCTAGGCTCTTCCAGAACTTTCATCTCTGAAGCCCATGGGAGAATGCATTAAGTATAATTACAATAAAAAATGAAAAGAAAAAAAAATCGTAGTCTCAATGCAAGTAAGTATCTTGCACGTAAAATGCCTTTCCCCCTCCCAATGCATGCATCCACTGTATAAAGTGCGACTGCTTAGAGAACGCTCTAGCCTGGTCCAAAGGAGCAGCTCGGATTTCGACCGAGCTCGGCTCAGAAGCCAGTTGTTGGCGCTGTCCGTGGTGCTGAGGAATTCCCAGCTGCCGGCAGAATGAGCTCCAAATCAGCAGTCTGCAAACTGCTCTCAGTGATGCAGAAACCCAGCTAAAGTTGCTCCTTTCCTTCACGTCCACAGTTAGTATTTTCTGGTGTTTAAGAGGGGATTCAAGCAACATATCGTGGATGATGCTGACGGTATTGCCAGTGGAGTGGGTTTTAAGCTACAGCATGCTGTCGCTGATTTTGATCCTCAGAGCCTAGCCAAATCACCTCTACTGCCATATCAAACACTGTGTAAGTGAACTCATGTGTGGAGGAGGCGTAATCAGCCGGGAAATTTCATAGAAGGATCTGGGAAAAGGCTAAAAATAAGTTCAACATGATTCTGCTACTGGGGTCTGGATTGCTATAGGACCAGCATTGCTTCTTGCTTTGAATTCTGAAGACAGATCCAAAGCATATTTCTTATGTGTGTCTGCAGTGTTTCTCTCTGGAAGGGCGGGAGACTGCTTCTTGACTGTGTTTTGAAATGGGAGGTAGAATGGATTGCCTTTAATTCAAGCCTGAAAATGTATTCTTTGGATAATTAAAAAGAAACTGCTTTTCTAAAACATACCTGATCTTTTAGTTTCTATTGGTCAATGACCCCCACCACCACCATTTAACCTCCAGAGTGATTAGGTAAGTGTATCTCATGACATGAGTTATGTTTGTTTTCTCAAAGAAATAGATGCAGTCATTTAAAATCATATGTAACAATATGGGGTGGGGGGAAAGTTTAGCTGGGAAGTGATCCTCAGTATAGCAATGTTTTCTTACTTATTTAAAAATCTTCAGATAAACATTTTGATTTCTCTAATGTTTCTTCTCTTAAATATTAAACTGCACTAGAGTAGCTTAATTAAGAAGAATGCTCTTGAAAAAAATAACTTTCTTATACTGAAAAGACCTTGTTTTCTCCATGCAGATTTTAAAATATATTTCATATAATAAAAGCATGCTTAATGTTTATATAAAGTAGGTATTACATCCCTATTTTTACCTTTAAGTTTACATTCACCCTAACCTGACACATTAATGCCTACCTGTAGCTTACAAAGAGATCATTTTCTATGTCCTTTTGAAACAGAATGATATGTGTATTTTATATGGCTTATCTTGCATGTATTGACAGATACTACTAGAAAACTATAAGAAAGCACAATAGCTCCTTTTTCTTCTAAGATAAACTTTCTAAATATGTGGGAAATGCATGCTTTAATTGGAAAATTATGCTTTTTCAGAAGCTTGTATTATGTTTGTGGGCTCTGTAGTAATTTAAGGGAAAAAATGCTTTGTCAAAGGGAGCTTCCAGCTTCTCAAGTAGAATTATAGGTTTGCTTTTTTTTTGTTCTGTCATGACTCACTGTTTTTGACATATTTTATTTATTTTTTTTTCTGACATATTTTAAAAGAAATCCGTCTCCTTTATCATTACCTACCCGAAAGGAATTCTAATATTAGAGAGCAGTTTTCTCTTAAAAGAGGTCATGAATATACTCCCTTCCATTTTATTATTACTAGAATTTGCATATCTAACTTAAAATGCAAGTATAATAGTTCTTGAAGTTTTCTAATGCTATCTTTATCTTATTTAAAATTATCTGCATATGTTAGACTAAAAATCGATGGTTTATCATTGCTATTATAATCTGAAAATAAACCAACAAATAACATTTATAAATGATCTGAAAATGTCCTGTATACAATTTTAGCAATATTGGCATAAAGCCAGCACCATTTAAATAGGCAAATGAACTATTTTACACTTTTCTTATCTATTACTCCCTAAAGTCACAGTTTTCCCAAGGCTTTGTATGAGTTAGTCACTCTGATAATTTAAATAAGAGCCCACTGCCAACACTCCCCACCAAGCACTAATACTAAGTGAAGTGTACAAGAGTCAATAACACCAAATTGATATGGCATATTTTCTATGAATTGGCAACACCCTATTATTTTTAAGAAACTTCAATAAACAGTTACACTGGCATTTTTATGCAAATTGCCTAAATGCAAGTATCTTTGGCATGTCAAAAAACAGTTATGTTTTCAAGAGTGTGTGAATGTCATTTATTTTATATTGAATTAATTCAAGTAGTATTTATTACATGAATATTAGAGTCAGGTTGCTGTAAAAATAATTTACAGATACATCTTTCCTGTCCACTAGGAGCTTACTTCCTGAGTAAAATAAAGGTGTGGACAATAGTACAAATAAATTTTTAACAAATCCTTTTCAATACCTGGCATTTTCTTATTATTTAAAGTTTTCTTTCTTTTATTCACTGTGGAATAGTTGTGCTATTTTCCTGCTTAACTATGTTTCAAAATCCAGATTCATGTTCACTTAAACAAGTCACCTATATTGAGACCATTGTTCTCCAATTATGGGCGTAAAGAAGTAGGAAGACCTTTGTAGTAGCTGCATCCAGTGATAATTTAAATTCAGCTGTTGGTTTCTTCCCTTTCTTTTAGAAGTAGAATGTCTTCTCACTAATCTCCTGAGTTTTCTTTCAGATGATTGTAACATATATACATTCTGTCACTCATTAATCAGTGAATTCAAAGAGAACATGAATTCAAATATTCTCGAGTTATTTGTAACTATTAGTAAGATCACCCTTTGAGTCTCGGTAAAACCACTTCTTACAATTTAGACAAAGCTAAACCTTTGAAATTCAGAAGGTAAATTTAAGCTGAAGATTCCTAGGCAAAGTAAGTCCATAAAGGACAATTTTAATGCATATATTGCCAAGGATCAACTGTCCAAACTTCATAATAAAGTGTAGATAGTTGCATGAACTTAGTCGATTTGAGGTCTTAGTAGCTTCCAAATAGATCTCAAATAAACATGTTAAGAGCATGGGTTTAAATGAATCTATATTCTCTTTATATATGTCAAATTATTCTTTTTAAATATTTATTTTTCAGCCTGCCCCTCTTGTATTCTCATGGAAGGAGCTGAGTATATCTAATATTAGGAGAACATCCAGAATCCTTTGAGGAGGGGGATGGCTCTTCATATTCATGAAGCTTGCATACTTCTGTTGGTCATCCCCAGATTGGTCACCTCTGCTGCCATCAGTCATGAAGACTATCCTGCTGATGAAGGTGACCAGACTTCCAGTAATGACAATCTGATTTTTGATGACTATCGAGGGAAAGGGTGTGTGGATGACAGCGGCTTTGTGTACAAGTTGGGAGAACGATTTTTCCCAGGGCATTCCAACTGTCCATGTGTCTGTGCTCTGGATGGACCTGTTTGTGACCAGCCAGAATGCCCTAAAATTCACCCAAAATGTACTAAAGTGGAACACAATGGATGCTGTCCTGAGTGCAAGGAAGTGAAAAACTCTTGTGAATATCATGGGAAAAATTACAAAATCTTGGAGGAATTTAAGGTATGAGTTACCCTTCTTATTTATTGAATACTAACTTTTTACACCACATACTTAGATTACTACATTAAAATTACAGTTGGAAAAACACAGTTTTAAATTTCTCTTTGATTTACAAGAATATGACTCCAGTTAGCATAAGTACCAGTGTGGTCAACAAATAGGTAATTGGTTTGTTGATCCGTATCTGTAGGGTTTCACAATAACTTTTTCCTTCAGAAGTATTTGGAGCATGTTGCCATCTTTTATTTTTGCCCTTAAACATTTCCTTGGTGTTATAACAAAATATGTTTTCTGAAGGAAACAACTTTGTTTAAAGGCTATGTGTCCATTTATGTGTTTAAATTTTGTGAGTTTTTGGGGGTGTGTGTGTGTGGCTTATTAGCCTGTAGTTGGAGCCATTTAATTATAGTCTAGAGTTATCTATTTAGTGTATGGAAATGCAAGTGCTACAGAGACACACTTCTGAGCTGTGGTCTTTATATTAAGAATATACATTGGACTTACTTGTTGTAGAGCATGGTCCCCATTCTATTCTCTGCTCATTAGATTTTTTTTTTTTACTTACAGGACCCCAGAGAGAACTGAATTTTTATCATAGTCCCTTGTAAAAGGTAGTAAAAAAAAAAAAAAAAAGACTAATTTTTCAGCCTTTCAGCCTCCATGGTATTTCTTAGTCTTTCTTTTATGCTTGTGTCATATTTTCAAGTAACTTGGAATTCACTTTTATCTCTTCTTGGAGTCTCTTTTCTCTAATGGCTAGTTTTAATTAGCATTTCCTACAGCCAGGTATGAACCCTTAAGGTATAAATTAATATATCAACATGTCCTCAGATGTAATGGCAGTTCATGCCTTGGAGTTTCTGTCATACTGATGGCTTGATATAAAGATTTTCATTTCACCTAACCAAGTTCTGTGACAAGGTGCTCAGAATCTTGTAGGCAAAAGAAGATATAGCTAGTTTTCAGTGAGACTTTATGTTTGAGAGAAGAAATGTTCAGTTATTGGCACTGACCCAACTTCCTTCTTTACAAGAATCAAATGGTGGAAGAAGTCAATACGTGGAAAAAGGTTTTAACTGATCATGATCAGAGTACTTCCTGTGTATTGGCAATTCATTGCATTTGGTCTATTCCAAGTTATGGGCTCATACCAGTTCTAATTTACCCAAGGAACCCATTTATTTTAATTAGATTCCTCAGGACACGAGAGAAATTTTAATGATAATTATCATATTCAACTTTCTTACACATAAGTGTTATTCTAGACTTTTTTTTCACATATATGATACTTTGTTGCACAATATTGAGAAGAGGCTTGAGAGTCTAGTAAAATTACCATTATTGACATCAAATAATAGTTGAGTATCATATATTTATTAATGCCTTTCTGGTCTTTAACATCTTGGACACATTTTGATATTAGCTACTTTTACTCTTAGGTTAACAAAAGTAAATGCAAATACTCAACACGTGATTGACTCTAGACGTAGTTCTAGAATCATGTCACTCTCCTCTAACATGCATATTTATCTAGAGTAGAATGCAAAAAGACATTTTAAGATAGCCTAGCCTAAGCAAAAAGTACCCCAGATAAAATGTGAGATTATTACATATTGATTACCAAATTATATAAAAGAAGAAAAGATACTGACTTTTTTTTAACTTAGCTCACCACTTAAAATGCTAGAGTTTTCCCTGTTTTTATTAGATTTTATTTTATTTCAAAGGTAATAATTATTTTACCATGTCAAATAATAAAGACATAGCAAGTTAGTAATTGCTTTACTCCAACTATCTGTCCCTGCTATGGTTAATATTTAATCCGTTGATATGCACAACTTTTTCCCTGACTTTCAATATCATTGATCTTAAATCAATGTGATTTAAAAAAAGAAAACAGATGCCACTTTTTCACAAGGATTTAGTTTTAAGAGCTTTAGAGATCATTAATAAGAATGAAGAACTGAGACCAAGAAAGTTTGTTACCTGTCCAAAATTGTCAAGTTATTTAACCTATTTCTAAATACACGCAAACAAGAAAGCCTATATCAAAGCACTTTGGCTCTAGAGTCAGAAAGACCTGGATTCATATCCCAAATTCATCACTTAGATGTAAGATTTTGGATGGAGTCCTTAAACTTTTGGAGCCACAGTAGCTTTTGCTACAAAATGGCCATCATGACCATTACTTCTGATGGGAGGAGATGTTGGAAAGATTTTGTGAGATAATTTATATGAAGTTAGCAGTCTTGTGATTGGTACACAATAGATATTGAACAAAAGGTTGTTTCACTCCTTCTAAACTCTAATGTCCAGGGATTTACTCTAAATTCTCCATTCCTCCATGTCTTCACCTACATTTTTATGATGGAAGCTCGATTTTAAAAGTCACTCAAGTGAAAGAATTCCAACACCTTTTTTTAAATGTTCTACTTATTTACGTGAACTATGTACGCCTTAGTAAATATCAGCCATCTGATTCTCTAATTTAGTTTCCTGTCTCTTGTAAGCTGACCTTTAAAGCTGTATGCAACTTTCAAATAATAATCTTAGCATGTTATTAAGAAGGTTGTATTACAAGATATTTTTACATGTTATATATTCATCCAACAAGTATTTATTGGGCTTTTTGTTATATAAGTTACTGTAGATGTACTGTACATACATTAGAAAGTAAGGTATCTAGAAGGCAAAATCTCCACCCACAAGGAAGGCATGAACAACGTGGAGAGAGAAGTGGGGGAAAGGAAGTCTAAAGTATGTGACTGTGAAGGTCAACACCAAGGGATTGTGGTGCCAGAAGCTTATCAACATGGTGTGAGGTTTGGTCAGACAAACTTTCTTTTTCTTCAGGATGGTCACAGATGACCCTGTTCTTAAAAAATTAAAATTTATCCAGGGAGAAGTTCCAAAGAGGAAACTGCTTGAGCAAAATCAGAGATTGGGATGAATAAAATCTGCAAGGAGAGGAGGGAGATGAGAATAACAGGAAGCTGGATCTTACTAAAATGCCATTATAAGGAGAGAGAGGTAAATTTGCATAGCATTTTTGGAACGTGGAAAGAGGAACTTGAGTACTGGGCCAAAATATTTAGATTCAGTCTAAAGAATAACAAGGGACAAAATGCAGTTGTTATACATAGAGATGACCTAGTTAAATATGTTTTTTAAACAAAATGACTTTATAGCCAAGTATATAACTGAATAGAGATGAAGTGATATTAATGGCTGGGGAGGTGGGACTGTTGCAGAAAACAAAGAATGAGATGACCAGCATGCAAAGAACAGAAACATTCAGGGAAGTCTTGAGGATAAAACTCTAAATTCCCTAGTATAGTCTAGATTCTACTCATCAACCTCTCCAAGTATCTCAAACTCTCAGTGACTTCTCTTCCCTGTGTGCTTGCACATGCTGTCCATACTTTTTCACCATTTATACACACCTGTATAAGTCTTACTAGACTGCTTCAGAATTCCATTTAAATCTCATCTCAACTGCAAAGCCCTCTCTGACTGTCCTACTTATGTATCCTGGGCTGCGTCTCACACCATATAACAAGGACAATAATCATAGCCAGACACCATTAAGGCCGTTATATGTATTATAGCACATTTCATAATAACACTATGAGGTTACACTTTTCTTAGCACTGTTTTACAGACAAGAAAACTGAAGCACCAAAGTGTAAGCAGCTTGCCTAACACCATATCTAAAGTAGAAGAACTAGGATTCAAACCCAGGCATCCTGGCTTCAGAATATAAACTCTTCACCACCTTTACCACCTCTGTCACACTGCAATAATATAAAGTGAAAGGACCTGTCTCTCCCACTGGACAGTGAACCCTTTGAGGCTAGGGGCGGTGTTTTCTTTTTCCTCCTCTGTTCCCAACCCCAGCCCCATATAAACCACATAACAGGTATTTAATATATTTTGGTGAACAAAATGAGTCAGGTTATAACTGAACACATAGAATAAAAAAAGTTCCTTTAAAATGCCTTAATTTCTGTTTATGTGTTGACCTCCCCATTTTAATTAGAGAAGCATTCAAGCTTCAGGTAAAGAGTGCTCTTGGGACCCCTAAAGATGACACGCATTGTTCATATATTTCCATACTGCTTCTACTTTCTACTCCTTCTCCCCTACCCCTTCCTAACCAATATTCATCTTGCATTGCATCTCCATCCCAAGTGTTGTAATGACCATCCAGTGTTTTAGTTGTGTGGTCTCACTCTATACAGTTACAAAGACATACTGAAGTCCCTACTTCAGTCTTTTCTGATCACTAAATTTAAACATAAATCACTATGTTGTACACCTGAAACTTATAACATTGTACATCAACTATACCTCAGTAAAAAATAAACATTTAATGTGGTTAAAAAAATTGATATACATGTGTCACCTGATGGAAAAAATAATGTTATTTATAAACGTTGGGGTTTTTTCAACACATTGATGCAAGCTTTGAAAATGGATTTCTCTCTACCCTTTTTGAAAACTCTAAATTTTCCAGTGTTCTGGTAATATTGTATTAAGTTAAAGGTCATTGTATAGTAGATTTTCTCATCTTTCTTTTATGTGTACTCAAGCAAAATGACACTGGAACCTACTTTTTGAGAAATAAGAAGTATAAATAATAAATTACAATAGCATTTCCTACAGAAAAACTTGATTGGAAATGTAGGTTCTATCAGCTTTGGCTCTGTGATAACTATCTCATGCTGAGTTTCTTAAATGGAGAAATAATTTCTTATTTTGCTCAGTATTTTTATAACTCTCACTCAGCTAGAATTAGCCATTTTGGATTTTTTTATACTTTAAAACTTGTACTGTTTTAGTTTTATTTCAGACACTGACAGTTCAGCAGGTTTCTGGTTTTTATTTTTAATAGGTTCAGTGTGATTATTTTCTCATTTTGCACATTTTGTAAATATGTTATTGCTTTTTTTAAAAAAAGAAAACATGTTTTCATGCTGTGGTAAGCTGCCTAGTTTTTGCCCTGAATTTTGGGTTTAACATTTAAATCTTGAGGAAAGCAGCAAAGAGGACAGAAAATTAATCACTCAGAGTATTCTGCCAAATCATCACACCCATAAAAAATGTCGATGCCAACTAAGGTTTAGAACTGACTCACTCTTCAATGGGTACCTTCATAGGAAGACAGGTTTCCCAACTTTCTCATTAATCTATGCCCCCATCATTAATGTCCAATTAACATTAATGGACATTAAATGTAACATGAAATCTGTAAAAGTGAGTAGAAAGGATTTTTGAATTTAGGACTGGGAGGTTTTTTTTTTATGTCTGTTTGTTTTAATACAGAGAAAGAATGGAAAAGTAACACACTCTAGGAACTGATAACCAAATATGTGAAAGAACAGGAAAAAAAATGGGGGGCTGTAAAGAAATCTCAATTGAAGGGACTAATAGTTAACACTTTGCAGAAATACAGCTTCTTGTACCCCACCCACTCATCTGCCATGGCACCAGCTTCTATGAGAGGCACAGAAACTAAGATGTTTGTACTGGACAGAGGGGTACAGAATGCATCTTTCCAGAGGTATGAAGGTTGCATGTATGTATGTATTTTAATGCCACCAAATGGAATCAAATGTGTTATGTCCTGCTGAAATATGAGAGGCAAGACAGTGAAAGTTTCATCCTAACAACTGGAAGGGTTTCTTTTATTTTTATTTTTTCATTTTTTGACCCTCTGTATTTATTTTAATAACAGAGAAATGGGTGAATTTTAAGAATATGGGTGGGATTTTTAAAGATATTTTTCCCAAGAGAGGATATACAAGTTCTCAACAAATGATTAATGGAACAAACAGGGGCATTTGTAAGATTTCATCCAAAGAAAGTCCTAGAAAACATCATAATTTCATACAACAAAGATAATTGAGGTCTTTGTTGGGAGATTGAAAAGGCTAATTCCACAATCACTGACTCTGCAAAATGCAGTTTTTGTTTTGCAGAACATGCTGTAGTTTTTAATACTGAAACTGCCTTTGAGTGAATTCAAGAATGGCTTCTCCTTTCAAGTAGCTACAAAATAACAGAGATTAAGTAACCTTAACCAGTAATGACGGTTGCTCCTCTGAAGCTCAGCCCTCAGCCTGTACAACAAACAAGCTCAAAGTGGATAATTCTCAATGGGGAATATCCATCTTTGTATATAACTAGGGAGCCTCTGCTCAATTTGTATAATGTCTGACCAGTTTCAAAGATTAGAAGTCAATTTTGTTAAAACTTTATAAAGTTCCTCAAACCTTTCTCTTTCTTTTTATATTGTGCTCACTTGACATGTTTTAATTCTACAAAACTACATTAAATCTAGAAAACAGACCAGATTTTTGAAATAATTTTTCAAAAGCTCCGATGAGAACTGGAAATGACCCTCAACACTTTTTAAAATGAGGGATTAGAATTGTAGGAATAAATGGCTTCCAAGTTAACCCCTGAAGGGATGAAATAGTCTGAAAAAGTCACTTACTTTAAATTTTAAGAGACTTGATGATCAGCTGGCCCTTTGATTAGTTATATATAGACTCACCCACTGATTTTTATCACTGTCCTTCATTCGGCAAGATGCTGCCGTTAATGGTGATAACTGTGTGATAAGCATGACTACAGAGATTTGTGTATGGGCTTCTGTTCCCTGGGCGCACCAGGAGATTGGTGTTTGATCTGCGGCCACATCTGGGATTTGCGGAGCTTATCACTGCTAGTGACTACCTCAGACTTGAGGTCAGTCATGAGCTGTGTGTAGACTTTGCTGTCCATTCCTTATTGACTCTCCAATACTGTGAGAAGATGAACCTGAAAAGAGAGTGACCTGGTAGTCTCCCCTCCAAACTTTAACTCTAATTGTACAAGCTTCTGAATATGTCAGAAATTTGCTTATTTTTCATTGTTGTTTTACTCACCAAAACACATAATTAGTCAATGGTGTGATACTAACAAGCATGTTTTTTTCTCTTATTTCATAAATTAGGTCTACATATTTTGTGCAAATTTTGTGTATTAATCTATATACAGTCTAAATTGAAATTGCTTCATACATGGGTTGTATGTGTATGTGTGTGAAATTTGAGGGAGCTGGGAAATGTTCTTACTTTAAGAAAATCTTTTTCTACTCCTCCTTATTCTCCCTGACAATATTTTTGTTTTGTTTTGTTTCCCTATAGCTTGATTTATATATCAGGCAGTGTGTTTTATGAAGGACAGCACAAGAAAAAACTATTGGTCTATTTTTTAGTTGTATTTTGCCAAGCGTTCAAGGAAGAGCTTGAAACAAATAACTAGAGGCGATTTGAAGTGATCAGTGGGTTTGCTTATCCAGGTGATCTTTCTCAAGCCTTAGTCATTATTAATTGGGGACTGGCTTATTTTAGTCTGTACTTTGGACTATTAATCCACTGATTAGCATCAGTAATCTCAGTCTCCCATATCACCAGTGTTGATTTCCTTGCTTCCAGCCTGCCATATAGCACATCACAATAAAGCCATCTTTGCAAGAATTTAATGATGCCACGAAGAGTGAATAAAGTACTAAAGTGACAAAAAAATTCATTTATGTCCTGAAAAAGCTTTTAGATATTATTTTATGACTGTATAAATTTGTTTAAAGTGGATACAAATCCACTGAACACAACTCTTAATTTCCTCCCTATTACGTCATGAGACCATGAACAAAACTCAAATAATTTTAATCCTTCTATCTACAGGATGGGCACGATAATGTCATCATATGTTTTATGAAGAATTAATAGTATTGGGAATTAGAAAATTAAAGTATTGCATATCAATTTATAGTTAACAATTCTGACTGCTCAAAAGTTTGTGTTTTTTTTTTAATTAAACATTACTTGGTTGGGATTTTGAAACCATTTTGCTTTAATATTGACCCTTGGCTATGATTGTTATTTCTTGGCATGGGATTGGATTTCTAGTATCTGAGTTTATACAAGTTCTGTTTATAAAAGGCAAGCATTATGGGTTGTTGCTGTTTTTTTAAATCTAAGTCCTTCCTACTCTTAAGAGCCGACAACAGAATTTTGGATATGGAAAAGAACTTTGAACTTATTTTACAGATGGTAAAACAAAGACCAACAGAAACTTAGTAAAAACACCACAATGGCTGGCATAGCTTACTATTTGCAAAGGCAATATAAATATATTTCTTTCCTGTGGTCTTTTATCTACATTTTAAGCCTTCAGGTTTAATGCTCACTTGCATCTTCCTTTCCAATAAATACATTGGATGCAAACATTTATTTCATCCAATTGTCTATAGAAATGTGATATCAGGACCTAGCTCCATGACAACCCAGAGTTACAAGCTGACAAGAACAATAAAATATTGCCATATCTAAAATCTGTCTTTGATACAGATAGAGGACAGTTTGCAAAAGGAGCCTAAGTTTACAAAGGCTCTAATAAAAAGAGGACCCTTTGTCTAAAAATGAAAAATTCTGTAATTAAAGCAAACAATATAGGCCAAAATAAAATTATAATATATTAAACACTACCTACTTATTTTCACGGAGACTATACTAGGAAGTAACAAAGGAACTAAATTAGCTGCTCTTGCCATACAGTCGATTTTAGGAACTGAGGACCTGTGTTCTTGATTTTTTTCACTCTGCAAACTCCCACCTCTCACTACATGACAGGAGTGGAGTATGAAAAATGGATGGAGTGTACAAAAATCTCTAGTTGCATGGCATTAGAACAAAGGGATATCCCTAAACTGGCATATGATCAGTATCATCTAAGGCAAGAATGCTGCAAAAATTCACATCCCTTGACCTCTCTCTCTTCAATGCTAACAATGCCAACTGAAATGATTTCAATTTATATTTTTCTAAAGTTCCCCAGATTATTCTAATGATCAGCTGGAATTTTAGTAAGGATTTTTTATTTTTTTTCATGGTCAAGTAAATTTGAGAAATGATGCGTCCTTTACTATCTCTTGGAAATGTGCAGTGCTTGAATGTATATATTAATATATACTAACAGTGCCTGAACATTTTTTAAAGCTTTGAGAGTCAGTATGTACACAGCTCAACAGCTAAGAGCTCAACAGTATGGTGAAAACTATTTTACAGTAGGTTCTACCACTTACCTGCTAAGTGACCTAGGCACACATTACTTTACCTCTTATGTCTTAGTGCAGACATCTCTAAAATAGAGATAATAGTAAAAACTACTTGGAACACAATAAGGGATTCATAAAAGTTATCTGACATTTTTACTACTATTACTACTTACCTGTATTTAAGTCCAGTATTTCACAGATTTATGTAACAGCAGAATACTTTTTCTCTGAACATCTATTAACATCTTAAAGTTCATAAGCGTTCAATGAAACAGTTTAAGAAGTATTTTGTTGATGACCAAGATCATCCTTTATTCCTTTATCTGACTCAGATGGGCAGTTAATGATAAAAATCTATATATCTCAGCTTATCTTTTATTGCCTGGTCCTTTTTAAAGTTTCCAAAATTGCAGTAAATGTGGTTATTTATGGTAATTTATTAATTTGTGTTACATAAAACAATTTAAATGGAAAATGACTTATTCAAAATAATAATGATGACGCCAGTTACATATAACCAAAAATCTAAGACGGGGATCAGCACACTACAATCCATTAGCCAAATTCAGCTCACCACCTGTTTTTGTAAGTACAGTTTTACTGGAAAATAGCAATGGTTATTCATTATGTATTGTGCATAGTGGCTTTCAGGCTGCAATCCAGCCCTGAGTAGTTGCTCCAGAGATTATATGACCCAAATAGGTCAAAAATATTTACTGTCTGGTTTTCTGTAGAAAAAGTTTGCCAACTTCTGATCTACGATCAAATTCTTCTTCTTCCCTTTCTACTTCCCTCAAATTGTACTTTCATGTAACCCACATTCTTCAAAGTTACAAATTCTTTGGGTACTGTTAGGTATAGGTTTTACTTCATTTATAGGTGGTCTCGGGGATGTCTTTCCACGTGTGTAAATCTTCAAAGGCATCTAAATTTGCCTATTTTAAATGTATTATACATACTTAACAGCAGACACGTTAAGTCTCTTTGCACATTTGTCTCCAAGGCGTACGGCTTTGCTCTTTGCATTGATGTATGATAATTTAATAACTTTCCACTTACTCGGATGGAAATAGATAAGCAAAGATGACATTCTCGGATGAAATAGATAAGCAAAGATGATAAAAATGTCTTATATTTTGATATCCCATCTGCTCTCCTTTGACAGTGTGACAAGTAGGTATTTTTCATTTAGTGTAATATAATAGATATATTAATAAATGAAAATATGTATATTGTCTGCTCACTTATTAAGTTCACTAACATCTTTTCAAGTCAACTTATATAATCCATGGTTTGATTCCATTAGATGTCCTAAATGTCTCTGACATGTAGAGAGGTGATAGGTCTTGCGGGGGGGTGTACAAAAATGTATAAGACCATCAAGGTACGCCTAGTCTATCAAAATGAATAACACAGGTACCACTAATAGCAGATGGCATGGGCTGATTGCTCTAGGAACTCATATGAAGAAAGAAATAATTCAGTCTGAAGAGCTTAGGAAGATCCTAAGAGTGAGGATTTCAGTGCACTGAAAACATTTTAGACAAAACAGGAAAATTGGCAAAAGTCAATGGAAAGCACGTTCAGAGAAAAGTGAGTTAACCCAAGTGGCCAGAGCAGAGGGTATAGAGAAGATAAAAAGTGAGAGACAAGCGAGAGAAGAGAGTGTGGCACCCGCTCACAATGTGGATGCCAGGTTCAGGAGCTTGGGGCAAAGCTTGGACCAAGTGGAAAATTACCAAATGGCTTGAGTCAGGGAAGTGACACAACCAGATGTGTGCCTGAGGGAAATACAAATAATTGTTGACAATTTTATGAAATATTGTGCATCTTTGTTCCTTCATTGAATGATTCAGTTCTGAGATATTTTTATTCCCATTTTATAAACAAGAAGGGAGGCTTCTGACTCTAATTCTAACGCTCCATTACACCTGCCCAGATTCCATGGGTATACTATGGACATTATGAAAGAAATGTGATAGAGATGGCTTATTTTTCATTTGAGTGAGCACATCCTATATTCTGGAATACCTGTTCAATTATCACTCTGAAATATTTCATGTTAAGTCTCATATCTTTCTGATGGAAATGTAGTGCACTGCTAACATGAGGGAAATTCTTTGCCTGCTCCACGTTTTACATGGCTCAATTGGCTTCACTTAAAAAACTCCCATGGCAATAAAGAAGGGTGCATCTAAGGTGCATTACTATTTATTAAAAAAAAAAACCCTACATTCTGAATGCAGTAAGGATTGACCAGGAATATTTTTGCAAATTTAGTTATTGTTTTCATTTTAAATTCCTGCATCAGGAAAACACAAATTAAAAGCAACAACAGGGCTTCCCTGGTGGCGCGGTGGTTGAGAGTCCGATGCAGGGGGCACGGGTTCGTGCCCCGGTCTGGGAAGATCCCACATGCCGTGCAGCGGCTGGGCCCGTGAGCCATGGCCGCTGAGCCTGCGCGTCCGGAGCCTGTGCTCCGCGACGGGAGAGGCCACAACAGTGAGAGGCCCGCATAAAGAAAAAAGGGCCTTGAAAGTGTTTTTTTGCGGCCTTAGAAATACCACAGTCATTGTAGAAACTCCCAGTGCTTACCAAATGAAGTCCTATTTCTGTATGAGGAGAGGACAGCCCAGCTCCCTGAAATGCCACTTATTTTCACTGTATGTTAAATAGGACAGAGAAAAAATTAAAATTGTTCAGTCTAACTTTAATTTTTTCCCAACATTAAAAATAAAGGTCTGCTAAAATAGTAAACCTTTGACTGCTGAGATTTAGAAAACTTCCTTAGGGAGAAAAAGGACAATCACAGAGAATTTTCCTTTTGTTAATGAGACTCTAGGCCTTTCACACTGAAACTAGAAGATACTTTAATCAGGACTCCAAAAAATGTGAGCTCAAGCTACCCTGTTGCAAATCTGTTTTTGGCAAGACTCTGATGAAAGATTGAAGTTTCATTGCTGTAAATAAGAATCTAATTAACTATCGAAAAAATGTTGCCCAATGTCATTCTTAGTCTAAACACAATCTGAGTGCAAACATTGCTACATTTTAGAGATGCAACACAGATTGCTCTCAAAACTAAAATATATATTCTTTACAAATTTAATATCTCAAATAATTCATATTGGAAATGATTATGTGATAATTTCATAAAAATAATTTATGATCAATATACTTTTTGAGAAATGCACAGCCACTGAAAATGAACAAAGGGAAATTAAAATTTAAAAGACAAAAAAAACCACTGGTCAAGTTGAAAGCTATGATGACAATGACAGTCATTTACCCAATGCTGCATAATTTACAAGCTTCTTCAAATATTACGTTATTTCCTTTTTGTCTCATAAGAATCCAATGAGGAAAATTAGAGCTCTCTTAATATTATGTTATTATTAACTCCATCTTACAAATAAGAAACCCCAGTGTCAAGTGAGTTTAAATAACCTGTCCAAGGTAATACAACAGTGTTTGATGGCAGGACTTAAGCTCCAAATGTGCCTACTCTACATTATCCAATAGCTGAATTCCATTGGGCCATTCAGCCCAGTGGAATTGGGCTGAATTCCACTGGTCCGTAGCACTAACAATTTTTATAAACAGCTACAAAGTTTTGACTGCTTCTGCTTTACTTGCACAAAAGATACACACTAAAGTCAGAAGGTTTAATCAAGAAATTACTCAAGATTTTTTCAATTACAACATTGTAATTTTCAATTACAATATTCTTTCATATTATTGCCCATAAGCCATCCCAATATTTTTTTGTGGAATAAGGTGTAAGCTATGAATTAAGCGTCAAATAATGTAGTATAAAATACAGTAGGAAATTGCTGTTTGGACTTAAAATGAAAATATTTTAATATTAGCAATTATAAAGCACTTTATTAATTTTTAATTACTCTCTATTTATAACATGGAAAAGAATATTACTAGTAAATGGAAAATGAAGAAAAGATTTGTTAAGTAATAATCTGATTGGCATTCCCAATACAAATGGATTTTTGTATAGGAGTGCCTATACCTCCCACCCCGCAGACCCTGAAAAGCCGTGAATTCAGTTTCATCCATGCAAGGCTAGAAGGCTAGAGTTTATGGCCCTCTCTGTTATCACCTTCGCTCAGTGTTTCCTGTAGAATAGAACTGATCGTATTTGTCTCTTACGTGAACTTTCACATTGTAGAATTCTCACGGTGATGTATTCTCCCCCACCCACACATGACCTTATTTTAATGCTGTTGTAGATGATAGGCTTTTAACTGATATCAACAGTCTGTCCTTCACAGTGTCAACAGGAAAGTTTTGAAGTTATGCAGTTGCTCACTTTTCCCTTGTTGCATAAATGGGTAATAAATGGAACATCCTTAGCATGGAGACATACAGGCTGTACTTGAAATATTCAGTTCCTTGTCAAAGACCTTTGTAGTAAAAGCAATTGTCAATCCAGAGTATCAGTGAAGAACTAGAGACTGCTGCTTTTCTAAGATATTTCACAAGTATAGGTGTGATATCAATACTTTATCAAAATCTTTATCTTGAATCTGCTAGCCTTTGTCTACACCTTTGGGTTCTCCTTTTAAGATCTTAGAGGCAACTAAAACATCCTTTATTTTCCTCTTAAATACACACTGATATTTCTTCTTAAGTGTGTATTTGCCTACTTAAAAAAATACATCTGTGATTGCAACTGAAGAGTGGTTTTGCTTACCTTCTCCTTATCTATATTTTATTTTTCTCTATGCTGGTCTTCATTTTTTCAGAAAAAGCTATATTTTATTGTCATAAAACTCCTTGAAAATACTGATTAAAAAAATGGTTCTATATACCATCAGTTTATCAGAATACGCAATATATAATTGTAGAGTTGCCTGTCCTTAAAACAAATGCCAAAATATATTTAAATAAATTTTTAGAAGAAAATATTTTAGAGAAAAAAACATTAATATAATGTCATTGTTGTGTTGCAACTATAATGATGAGTTTTAAAGAATGAGTAAACTTTCTGTACTTGATAATAATTTTAGACTGGGTATTTCATCAACTGTTTTTGCAATATTCTTGTGTTTTACATTAGCTCAGAGTAAATGCAAATGAGTAGAAGGATTAAATTTAATAATTCTGTCTTCCATTATAATAGTACCATCAGTTATTCTTATAAATAATCAATTCATTTCAAAACTTATTTTTATAGACATCTAGATTGTCACTATTGCCATTTATTGAGGGAAGGCTAGCTATGGAGTTCATCTTAGTATACCGTATATACATTATCTTGTGTATAATACACATTTAATAAAAATGCTGAATAAATAATTTTTAAAATTTATATCATTTCTGAATTTTAGTTTATTACCTACCTAGTTTACTGTATCTACATGGGCAAAGCTATGTGCACTCTTTACAATTGCTTGACTAAAATGTTTCTGTTTTCAACAAGCATGAAGTAGTTTTTGACAGATACCCTAGAAATAATATTCCAGCATATATTATCAAAATACCAACTTCTCAGAAAGAATATCTACTACTTAAACTTGTTACTCAAATGATACAATCATACACATTTGCTGACCAATGGAGGTGATTATAAAAAAAAAATCTATGCATCTGTTTTTTTATTTGCTTCAGCAGTATTGAAATTCATAAAGAAGTTCCAGCTCTATGTCCATAAATTGATTAGACTTAAAACCTCAGTGTTTCAAATATGCTCCAATCAATAGGACAGATCACTGAAGAGGTCACCACAACCCCATTAGACATACGACAATGAGGGGCATTTTAATCAGTGACACAATGGGTCTTATTTCAGATGACTGTGAATTTTGGTTAAAATCCATTGGACCCATTGATTATTAGGTGACATCTGCCACATGCAAGTTACTGGCTACAGGATTGGCAGTGGATGTTAAATACTCTTGTACTCTGTAATTTAATGTATATTTTAATGAAGTGAACAGTGAGATTTCTGACAGACATCAGCAACTTTGAAATAGAGTCTTCCAAATTTCTCAGAGTCTGAAAGTAATGAGATTTGTTCCATAAAGTGATGAAATTTATGCCATAAATTATCTCTAAGAGAAGAGTGCTTCTTAAAGCAGAATCATTTCCTTGGTAGAGATCAGATTTTAAATAGTTGTTTAATAAGAAGTTTTTGGAAAAGCAGTCTGCGCTGTGTTCTCTCTGAAAATTTTTACCTGTTATCAAAGAAATGGAGTGCCACGTGGATCAAAGGCCCACTATCACTTGGACAGAAGGAAAGCCACTGATATAGTTACTATGCTAAAACTTGGCACTTAGAATATATCCTATCAATAAAGATGCAGACATAGAGCATGAACTTGAGGACATGGGGAGGGGGAAGGGTAAGCTGGGATGAAGTGAGAGAGTGGCATGGACATATATACACTACCAAACGTAAAATAGATAGCTAGTGGGAAGCAGCCATATGGCACAGGGAGATCAGCACAGTGCTATGTGACCACCTAGAGGGGTGGGATAGGGAGGGTGGGAGGGAGACGCAAGAGGGAGGAGATATGGGAACATATGTATATGTATAACTGATTTACTTTGTTATACAGCAGAAGCTAACACACCATTGTAAAGTAATTATACTCCAATAAAGATGTTAAAAAAAAAAAGAATATATCCTATCCATTTATGTATCCATCCATTCAATCTTCAACAATATTCACAGAGGACTTTCTAGGAATCAAGTTTTGTTTCTCAGAGTATTCAGCATGTGTTTTGTTGGACTTTGTACTTTAACTCATCCTTTAGGAAAAAGGACATGTCTAAAATCAGGGCAGGACAGGAATAGAAATGCAGACATAGAGAACGGACGTGTGGACACAGGGTGGGAAGAGGAGGGTGGGATGAACCCGCAGATTAGGTTTGACATCAATACACTACCATGTGTAAAATGGATAGCTAGTGGGAACCTGCTGGATAGCACAGGGAGCTCAGCTCAGTGCTCTGCGATGACCTAGATGGGTGGATGGGGTGGGGGAGGGAGGTCCAGGAGGGAGGGGATATAGGTTTACATATAGCTGATTCACTTCAATGTACAGCAGAAACTAACACAACATTGTAAAGCAACTATACTCCAATAAAAAAAAAAAATCAAGGCTTCTTTCTGAAAAATATTTTATAATATACTAAAATCATTTTGTTTAATAAGTAACCATTAGGGCTTCCCTGGTGGCGCAGTGGTTGAGAGTCCGCCTGCCAATGCAGGGGACACGGGTTCGTGCCCCGGTCCAGGAGAATCCCACATGCCGCGGAGCGGCTGGGCCCGTGAGCCATGGCCGCTGAGCCTGTGCATCCGGAGCCTGTGCTCCACAACAGGAGACGCCACAACAGTGAGAGGCCCGCGTACCACACACACACACACACAAAAAAAAGGTAATCATTAAATTTGACACACACTATAAAATGAGGCTAGCTTTTCCTCAGACCCTTTAACAATACCTCTACATGTATTTTCATCTTAGTTATCATGGTGTTTTCTAGTGCAACAAAGTCTGTAATCATCAACTGCTAGTCTAGTCAGTAGAGTGCTTGAAAATTGACTTAACTGGTGATCCACATGATGGATATTCAAGGAATTTCAAATTACCTATAGAAAGTAAGTTTATTATTCATTGCCCTAATGCCGAAAGCCAAATATTTATTTCATGACTCATAATCAGAAACCTTTCCCCCTCAAAGTGCCCTTTACAACATTTAAGTAAAATGCAAACATCTTATTGAATCACAATCCTGTCCATGTATGATAAACACAGGTGAAACTGCCCAGAGGTATGGTTTAACAAATAAGAAAATATAGAATATGCATAATTAATTACATATATGTTAACAAAGATTTCTTGAGTATCTATTATGTACTAAGATATCTTCTTGGTGCCAAGAATACAGCCAAGAACAGTATACTGTAAGGAGCTTATAAACTATGGGGAAGGCAGATAAAAATAAACAAATAGAAGCAAATCAATAAGGTAATTTCATAAACTGACGAGAGCACTGAATGGGCAATGTGTTGGAGAAAGATGACGGAGGAATAGTCGTGTAAGAGCTCCCCGGAGAGAGGGCATTTGAGTTGACACCTAAATGATGAGGCTTCAAGAAAAGAAAATAGGTCTGTTGCCTTTCTTTTCTTTTCTGAGTGATTTATAATGGTCATTTTAACCATTCACAATTACTCTTTATCTAGAGGCTTCTAATAAGAATTTTTCTTCAGTGTGTTTCTGACATGATTAATTCTATTAGTCCACAAATCTCGCCACCAAACCAAGTCCTACAAAACTTTATTGCAACCACCTCTGCAATCATATACTACTTTGAATAAGAGAAATAACCTGAATGTTCTTTTAAATACAGTTGTGTGCTTCCAATTTTATATTTTTTGAATTATTTTTCAGAAAGCCATCACTAGCTAAGTATGCAAGTGAATTATAATAATAATGTTATATTTCTTACATATTTTATGTGCTTCCCAGTAACTCTGTGAGGCCAGTAATATTGTTATTCTTTTGTTTTATAAATAAGAAACTAATGCACAGAAAGGCTATGTAATTTTCCCAAGATTCACAACTAAAGCATCTGAGATTCGAATTCAAGTCCTAAGGCTATAGAGAACTTGCTTTTAACCATGATACCACAAGCCACTGAAACGAAGCCAACAAAATGAAAATTTTTTTTCGGTTTTTCCTAATTTAAAATTCCTTAACTTGTAAGAGTGTTGTTATCTTAAACCTTACCAAATTAAACTAGTAAGCTGAACACTGCCATGTCCCTTGTCACTTTGAGGTTTGAATTTGTATAACAAACCTTACAGACTGTGGCCATTTCCTCCCAGGCACCCTACATGCAAAATGCCAGTAACAGCTGTCACATAAATAACAATGCCACGAGGTATTACAGTGTGGACCAAACGTCCAGCCTCTCCTCAGGTATGGATAAGTAAGTCTCATTGTATTCAGAGTACAAGGGTGTATTTTCTATAAACATCTGGAAACTTCCTTGCAACCAGTCTCCAATAACACGTTCTAATAATCCCATGTTAACACTTGATGACCCCATTAGATTACAAATTCTCACAACATATTTGATTGTTTTTCTGGAGTTATTCAGTCACTCTGCTAATCTAAGTTACTAGTTCTCAGTAACTTTAAATTGCGGAGCATTCTACTGTTTCCTGGGTTCTGGAATTCCAATTCTCCTAGAATTCTCAAAAGTCACAGTCAGTGGCATTGGGATTTCAGCTTCAAGGTCTTCAGAAGTGAACCATAGTTTAAAGGATGTGTGCTGCCATGTTTCCATTCTAATACCAAGGAGGAGGATTTGAATTCTAGTCACCTAAACCAATATTTTAGAAAGAGCCCCATTTTATTCTATTAATTTTAAAATAAATATGTATCTAGCAGGAAACCCCCTGAACTTTAGGAACAGCTGGGACAGCATTTGGATTTGCCATGCAGATATATTCAGTGACAGTGAGAACTACAGATAAAAGTCGTGGTTTCTGCTTAAACAGAGTCCCACGTTAGATATTCAGAAACCACTAAGCTAATGACATACAGATTCATAACAGACATATAATATTCAGATCACCTTATACAAACGTTAACAAATAATTATGTGTTAACGTTTGTATTAACATGAATAACTTCTTAACAAATTTGTTAACAAATAATTTGTTAATTGTTAACAAATAATTAAAAAGTAATTTTAATTATTTGTTAATGTTCGTATATATATTGAATGTTACTTTATTTTTCAAAGCTTTCACTGAAATAAAAGGCTCTGTGAGATTTCTCAAAAAAAGATTTTCCAGGTATAAAATTTTAGGATGGTGTCATTTAATCATCTTACTGACCAGATCTCTAACTGACAAAAGCCATGTACTGGTCATACTTTCACATGTTCTTCTAAAAAAAAATAGCTAGTAAGAATAATTTTTTCTCAAGTACTTGTTCCAGTGTTCTCTGTTGCTCTAAGGATAGCTTTATTGTTTAATCTTTGGTTTTACAGGCCATATTTTCAGATTTAATCTATAGTTATCACATTGAAGAGCCTGATAAAAGGAAATTTGTAACCAGCTCAGTACTTAAGATGTAAAGATTTATTCAAAGCATCAAACCTTTCAGAGTTTTATGCTGTAAGGTGGGAAGGGTTTTTACGGTAATGTAAATAAATGTGAAGGATTTTTACAGTAATGTTCATGTCAAAGTAGCACACTGCTCACCCCTAGGAACTTCTGGCTGTATAAGCAACACCTTTTTAGAAGCACGGTGGGAAGCAGGGGTGGCAGAGGAAGTCAAGCGAGGCAAGAAAACAATCATGTGCAAACTGGCCAGTTTCTGAAAGGAAAGAGACTTGGCGAGGCTGGAGAGGACGGAGTGGGCTTTAGTGTGAGGTCAGTAGATTAAATCTGATAGAGTGTTTGGAGGGGCGGAGGCAGGCACACAGAGGCTTGAGATGAGAAGAAATAGGCTGTAACAGAGGCGTTCTTTGTAAAAACAACTGAATGATAACAAAAGAGGAATTAACATGTTTCTGACACGAGATTCTGGGCCAGGAAGAGAGAGACTGGTATATGAATAAAGCCAGGTTCAGGGAAGGATTGATTCGAAGTTGCCAATGGCAAGGGTGATAGTCTAATTTTTCTAATTTATGTTTCTCACTACTCAAAATCCCTTTTAAAAATCTGGCATCCTTTTATCACTAAGCCTTATAGTCTTAGTTCTTCCTCAGAGTATTTCTCAGGACTCCAGTGTATACACATCCAGCCTCCACTGATTTCAGGCAGAGGCCCCGGAGTCTTTACTAGATTATTATCTGTTATTGCTTCTCCCAGATAACTACCATGAGTGTAGCTACCAGGTTACAAGACTTGACGGTGCCCAAGTCCCCAAGAACATGAGCCTCGTGGCAACCTAACTTCAGCCTATTACAATTTTCTACGAACTCACATTTGCAAAAAGTTTAAAAGCTCTACAGCTCCAACGAGAGAGAGGCATGGACATATATACACTACCAAACGTAAGGTAGATAGCTAGTGGGAAGCAGCCGCATAGCACAGGAATATCAGCTCAGTGCTTTGTGACCGCCTGGAGGGGTGGGATAGGGAGGGTGGGAGGGAGGGAGACGCAAGAGGGAAGAGATATGGGAACATATGTATAACTGATTCACTTCGTTATAAAGCAGAAACTAACACACCATTGTAAAGCAACTATACCCCAATAAAGATGTTAAAAAAATTTTTTTAAAAAAGCTCTACAGCTCCATAATAATCTATGCACTAACTAACCCAGTTAGTGAAATTCTCTTTAACAGGAAGTATCTATCCTCTATAAATCAATCATTCAGCTGCTAATGGTTATTCCTATGGATCTGGTCTGCCTGAAGAAGTGTACAACACATTGGACAATAAACTACTCAGATGGGAGTGCATAGAATAGCCCTGCTTGCCATCACGTGGCAGTACCATATAGCAGTTAGGATGCCTAGATTCAAATCCTGCCCTTTCTCCTACTGCCTACAGGACCTGGGAAAGCTATTGAACCTCTCTCAGACTATTTCCTTCTCTGTGAGATGGAGGTAATAACAAATCTTCTTTCATAGGGTTATTATGAAAAATAAGTAAGTTGATATAAGGAAATTGCTCTAGCATGATACCTAGTAGTTAATAATGTTCAAAAACATTGTCTGAGTCAGAATGGTGTTCTTCCTCAGTCTGTGATGGGAATCTAATTATCCAACTCTTTCTCAAGGACCACAGTTACTCTGAGGTAGACATTTTGCATTGGAAAATCTAGGGGCTCTTTGGGATTTTTAGTGCCAAAATCAGTCCACTGGAGTTGCATAGATCAGCCCCTCCTTCAGCTAGAAGGGAAACAGCAAGAACAATCCCAGCTGTGGAAGAGCAAGGTACAGAAACAATATTAGCCACTCCCTTTTTCTCTCATGTTAGCAATAAATGCAGGCCAAGTCCTTGCTGTACTTCAGAAGGCTGTGCAAAAATACTTTGCGACTAATCAAGAACAGGGAGACACCTCTGACAATTCTGCTTGGGAATTTAAGATATCACATTGGGACTTCAAAATAAGAGGCAGTATAGCAGCTAGAATATCCATCTCTCACGCTGTTTCCTCACTTAAAATCCCCTTCGTCAAATAATGTGTTGTGGTAACAAATCCTTTTCCTTAATTTACTGAGGTTTTCAGTGGAGGGAGCTTCAGGAAACTTCCCGCCCTTGGGATGATCCAGTAGATTTTTCTGGAATACTTAACACAACTCAACCACATGGTAAAGAGCTTAACTGTACTCTTCAATAAACTTACTGACCATGCTAAGAAATTGCAATATTTCTTCCACAGATTCTATGGCTAATTCTCTTGTTTCTACTAAATTTGAAAGTAAAATAGTTCATTGAAAGCTAGACCATCATTCTTCAAGCAGAAAGCAAAGAGAAAATTAATTTAAAAATAATTAGTTTGAAAGGCTTCCACTCTCACAGACCACCTGAGTCAAGAAACATTGATATTACCCAAACTGTCGAGCTCATGAAGAAACAAGAGCTGGCAGGCATTATGGACAGTAGTCACCGAGATAAAGGCTGTGGACTTTAATTAACACAATTTTGAAGTGAGGCACTGTGGCACAGAATTGGAGACAGAATTTTCCAGGAACAAATGGCTTGCTTTGAGAAGTATAAACCTGTATAACTTCTGAGACCTCTAAGTTCTCATTCCAGAATTCTCAATTTCTGTTTTATGAGAAGGGAAACCTAGAAAGTATAAAGGATGAGATAGTCACAGAGTGGCCACTGCTTTAGATTATTTGTGGTATAGAAAGTTTCTAGAAAGGAAACACAAAACCCCAAACTCATTCTTGGTTGGTAAGTACTGTGAAGACAAAAATTTTCTGCTTTTTAATTTTTTTCTCTAAATTAATCACTGTTCAATTCCATTTTTAGAGTGTCTCTTAAATAGTGACTTTTTTTTTTTTCTGCGGTACGCGGGCCTCTCACTGTTGTGGCCTCTCCCGTTGCGGAGCACAGGCTCCGGACACGCAGGCTCAGCGGCCATGGCTCACGGGCCCAGCCGCTCCGTGGCATGTGGGATCTTCCCGGACCGGGGCACGAACCCGTGCCCCCTGCATCAGCAGGCGGACTCTCAAACCACTGCGCCACCAGGGAAGCCCAATAGTGACTTTTTAAGTTAATCAATTTTAGTCCATTCATAAAAGCAAGGAGGCAAGATGAAAGGTATTCACTAAATCTTTCAAGAGGCAGTACCTGGATGTTTGGATCCCAAATGCAATGTCCTCTAAAATTCACATTGGAAAAAAACGCCCTTTAGAGTCTAGGTTAGCTTGAAAAGGAGTTTCTACTAAGGGTACGGATCTCCATTTACTATTTTCTTGTTTCTCAGTAATCCTTTTCTTTCTTAGGAAATAAAATGAAAAATGGCAAAAACTTATTTCACATGCTCCAGTGTCATTCCTGTTTACCAGAGGAAGGCAGAGCAATAAGTGCGTCTGGAAACCAAACCAGGAGGTGACATATTTGTTGTCCAAACCTTCCTTTGAAAAGTAGGAACATAAGACATAAGAAAAGTCATACATGAGCACTCTGGTTGCTCATGGCAACCTGAGCTGCACATGGCAACCCACCTTTGCTTGGATGTCCAGGTGGCCTTCCATGGGGGAAGAGTGATCATACACATGGTAAATGGAGTTGATACAGTAAAGCCAGTATAAACACTGATGTTTTGTCTTCTGACAGCATATGAATGTGCAAGCATTAAGTTATAGGAGAAAAGGGGCTAATTTTAGATTTGTTCCTAGCCCTCTCCATGTGAATGGTGTCGCTGTGAGCCCAGCAATGAAGTTCACTGTGTTGTAGCAGACTGCGCAGTTCCTGAGTGTGTCAACCCAGTCTATGAACCAGAACAATGTTGTCCTGTCTGCAAAAATGGTAAGACCGTACTGCATTAGCTTTCGAAGAGGGGTTAGTGCAAAATACAGATATTCCACCACTGCACACCATTCAATGCAAAAGCCCTCTAAGATCTGCCTGTGGTTTTTCAATGTGGGCATGGCCAATTAATACTTCTATCCCATCTTAAAGTGAAAATAAGCCAGCAATGGGTGAGTCGTGAAGCTTTCCATCTGGAGAATTAAAGCTCTTATAAGCTGACTTTGTTGTGGTCCCTATTATTTATTGTCGATCTATACGGAGAATTTTGGAAAGAATGCAGTACCATCTTTTTATAGTGACTGAATTTCCTCTCTTGTGGAGGCTATGAAGCTGTTCCTAGTGCATAAGCCAGGATAGAGAGTAGGATAAATGCCAGGTATTTTGCTTTGGGCATAGATAAGACCTTAGGCTCAAAGTTATCAAAGAATTACAGAATTCAATTACTCATACACTTAAGTAGAAGTAAGGAAGACTAGAAAGTTTAGGGCTTTTATTCTAGGTTTTTATTACAATGGAAACCTGCTCTCAGAGTAATAGCTATAGAAGGGAACTTGGCTTATAAGTTTATGGGTTCCTTTTGGCCCTCATAGGATGGAGAGGTTGAAATGACTATGGCATGCCAATCACCCAAAATCCAGGTGAGGCTGCAGAGAAGACAATGCAATACCATTAACCCAGGACAGCAAAGTCAAAATCACACTCTTGCTACTGGTCATATACCAACCAAAAAATAAAGCTTCACTGTGTAACATTCCACAAATGTCCCCACTTGGCATTAATATATGCTTGAAAAAGTAGTTCTAGCTCTTAATTAAGCTGAGGTCACTGTAATGCTGAATCCCTATGCCCTTCCTTGAATTAGCAGCTCTCATCTTCTCTATTACACATTTTTTTGGTCCAGAATTTGGCATTATGTGAGATCACCTACTAATCTTTTTCTCTTGCAGAATTATAATTAGTGAAAAGAGGTATTTAGGTTATTTAGCCAAAGAAAAAACACAAGCAACGCTGATTGTTTTTATAATACTTGTAGTGTTTTAGTATCTTCTCAAATGACTTATAAAGAACTCTTATGACATTTCTTCAGGCACAGTTTCTATTATTTCTGATTGTGTAAATCTCTTGAGTCTAATACTACTGCACACCTGGCTTCTCTTTCTCTTCTTATCCCTCTCATCCAACTGACGTGTGTCATAGTGAGCATCTCTCTGACTTAGAAGGTGGAGATAAATATCCTGAAGTTCAAGCCGATCTAATATATGCAAAGGTATCAAATTTAAGACTTTATATTCTTAAAAGGATATTGAAGAAACTGGAAAAGATACAGGGAAGAAAAATAAGATGATTTAATGGTTGAAAAACAGGACCTATTAGGACAGACTGAAGGAGTTTGCATAATTTGCCCTGGAAAAGAGAAGGCTCCAGGGAGACCTAACTGTCATCAAGTATATGAATGGTTAGTCTAAAGTAGAAGAGCACCTGTTATTTTTCATTTTCTCCAAGGACAGAAGGAAGAAAAAATCAGCTACCTAATCAATCTTTAAAAATAGGATTGACAAGTCTTTGACTAAAGACCGTTTTTTTCTAGAAACAACTGTCTAAACAGGTCCTTGAGGATCTTGTCTTCCCTGGAAGGCCCTGGTTGGCTATGTTACACATTTAGGGTAAACAAAACTATACTGAAAGTTAAAAACTCTCATCTGGACATGCTCAGAATACTCAGAGAATTAAAGACTGTATATTTAGAATACAGGTTTTACACATGCATCTGCCACGTCATACTAGGTACTGACCACCCAAACCAATAGTATATCCAGAGTTGATGTTTATGTCAAATGTTAAATCAGCCACTACAAACTAGTTACACTGAATTTTATGTCACCCAAGATTATCCTATTTCTGTCACATGCCACAGTAGAAATCTGTCCTAGAATGAAACTCTCTTTGTACAAAGATATATAATGAATGAACTTTAATTGTTCGATTAATTAGGTAATTAATTAGTAACCCATTCGTATTCCTGAAAAACATATGTTGAGAGAACAAAACATATTAGTTAGGTTTTCCAATTTTTTGTTCATGAAGCACTACAAAACAACCACTTCTGTTCCCTTTTGCCATTTCCAAGCAAACTTTTTTCTTTTTTAAATAAGGAAAGTTAACCTGAATTAAGGCTTCCCTGGTGGCGCAGTGGTTGAGAGTCCGCCTGTCGATGCAGGGGACGCGGGTTCGTGCCCGGGTCTAGGAAGATCCCACATGCCGCGGAGCGGCTGGGCCCGTGAGCCATGGCCGCTGAGCCTGCGTGTCCGGAGCCTGTGCTCCGCAACGGGAGAGGCCACAACGGTGAGAGGCCCAGGTACCGCAAAAAAAAAAAAAAAAATTAACCTGAATTAAAATTAGCCCAAAGACTAATTCTGAATGTAATATAACATTATGACATGTTATCTTTTTTATTATTAAATGCCACTAATTAGTCACTTATGCCCCAAAAGTAAAGTATAATCATTGTCAAAGAAGAGCATATTGAGGACTGCTGGAGAATCCTTATGACCATGTACCAGTATTTTTGAGTGAGCAGACTGAGCCCCAATGCTTGCTGACTCTTTCGTAGTTCAGAAAATAGAAACAGATGACCCATGTGCAGAAGAGCCAGGTGGGAAATAGAGGTTTACTCTGACAGAATATAACTAGAACAATTTCTTAAATTTCCAACACATGATAAGACTATCTTATTCTAAATGACAAGATTCATTTGCCCAGTATAAACTATTTTTAAAGCATTGTACTATTTTCTTAGATTTTGAAAAAAAAAAACAAGAAGATAAACATCTACCCTCAGGATTCAAGGTAGAGGCAATAGATCCTAATTTGTAAACAGTTCTATAATATTTTCTATATTTTCTTAAATCTTCATAAATGTTGAAAAAATTTAGTTTGCACAAATGCGGACTATCTTGGCTGCCAAACTCTTTCTTCATACTAAGATTGATTTTTCCGCCTTCCTGAATTACAACTTGCCAAGAGCAAGAGACATTAAAGATATAAAATGAAAGTTTAAAGCAATAGAATCTACCACAAACAGTATTCAGCTAATATCAAAATCTTTGTTCTCAGATTAGAGCAAGAAAAAAAAAAAAGGAAGTACAATGATATATATGTAGGTATATGAAGTTTTCCCAGAAAACAGTAGTTTACCAATAAAAATGTAACAATTGCTCTTACAAGTAAGTATTTTTAATATTATAAAGTGCAAGGTAATCTGATCCCTAGATAGATAATGATAGCCTCTTTATTCTCCATAATATAATTTGTAAGAATAAATATAAAGACATACTTCTAAAATTTTTCTCTAATGATGTAAAAAAGAAGAAAGAAGTTTTAATTTCTTGGTCTCAAGAATTTCTTGGTCGCAAGAATTTCCAGTGGTTATCAATAAATATAGCCATTAAAAATACTCTATTCTTATTAAAGTTAGTTTAGCACCAAGAAAAGTCTATTAATTTAGTCTGAATAAAATACAATAGAAACGTTAAGGAAAGATGTGAATGGCTGGGCATACACAAAACAGGAGAAGAAGGAAAGTAATTTTTTATTTGGGGAGGATTATGTGATTGATATAGGAACTTATTGTTTTAAACAATTTTATTAAGCATCTGCTTCTCCCTTCTCTATATATCTTCATGAGCTAGCAATCCAAATGCCTTCCTGAAAGATCTAACATTTCTAGATTGTTTTTCTTCCTCCAAGATTGTGTTACTTTGGCCTGTCTTTCAGCTCCAGTCCTTTCCATGGGAATTAATATTCTTTATGTTTTTTTTGTTTTTATAATATGAAAAATAGGTTAGCACAGCACCTACTTAAAGAAAATATTTCTATTTTGGAGTGTCATGTAAATATTTTAAATATTCGGTAACTGACCATTCATTTAACTAGTGAAGTATTTGATCATTAGATCATCCAAATGACTAACTGCAATTTTTTTTTTTTTTACATTTCATCTGTCAGTATGTCAGTGAGTTCTCTGTTTTCGTTGGAATATATAGTCAGTCATTATTCATGGTTCGGAAAAAAAGTCACTTCATGAAAAATTGAAATAGAGAGGAACCACCCACAAAATCATCCATGCACATTAAATGAGGAGTTTTCATATCCTTTTCAACTAAACTGAAGTTGTCATAACCCCTGTTCAAATATTTAATTTCATATCCCTTACTCTCTTCCAGTTTATTAGTGATACAAATAAAGAAGGGAATAGATTAGCCAAAAGGTAAATGGAAAGAAGACAGCAAAGGGATGGGAAGTGCACAAATAAGAGAGAGGACTTTAGAGCCATCCAACGCCTTCTAAAGATGCTTGGGTAAAACGCTGCTTTGTGTTGACACATATAATATACAAAGAGCCCCTTGAAATAAATAAGAGAGAAAATTCCACAGGGAAGAAAATAGGCAAAGGGTATACAAAGAAAATTCAGAGAAGAAAACCAAATGTCTAATAAATATATGAAAACACGCTTAACCTCACAAGGGATCAGGGTGATAGAAATTAAAACAATAAGATACTAATATTGCATTGATAATAATTTGAGATTGATGATACCTCAAATCAGCAAAGATACTAAGAGTTGAGAAAATGTTGGAACAACTTTTAAGAAATTTGAAGTCAGCAGTTCTACTTTTTGTACTTTGTCCCACATTCATGCACTAAATTTCCACTGCATTTTAAGAGCATAAAGGTCAGAGAAATGTAATAGTACTTCAATGGAGTAATGAAAATATATTGCAGCCTTTAAAAAGATCCTAACATTTTTCACTGCTGTGTAAAATAAGCAAGGAGTGTATGGTAGACTACAAATAGTTTATACATAATAATGTGTTCTATATATAATTTGTACATTTTAAGTGATATATAAGACATTTTTATTTTTAACTGATATATAATTTCAAATGGATAGATATTACATTTATATGTACATAGGAAAAGAGCCAAGTGTGGATACACAATAGAATATTAACAATGATTCAATGATTACTTTTAGGGAATAAAAGTGTGAAGGTAAAAGTAGGGGAGACAAGAGTTAATCTCTTTAAAATATTAAATCTTTACAGATTGATAATAAAAACAGCAGAAAAGTACAAACAGGCAGTTCACAAACAAAATACAAATGTTCAAAAAATATAAAAATTATTCAACCTCACTAACAAATTTGCTTTTTATTTTTTAAACCCTCCTTTATTATGTTTGTATGTAGCATAGGGAAAGTTCTGTAAGAATACACGCCAAATTTTTAACAGTTATCCAGTGATCAGAAGAGTAATTAAAGAGGAGAAGTGAGAAGGTAGAAGCAGAGAACTTTGACTTTTTATTTCATGGGCCTCTTTACTGATTGAATTTTCAAAAATCTATTTTTTATAAGGTAAAAGGTTTTACCAAACCTTTAAAGAAAAGATAATTCTAATGTCATTTAAACTCTTCCAGAGGAGAGACAAGAACAGTTTTTTTCTGAAGTACAATACTGATACAAACCAAAGATTACAAACTAAGAAAAAGTAATGGGGATCTATTAAAATACAAAATCCCCAATCATATATTATATCACCCAATGGGTCTAGAGCAGCATTCTTCAATCAATCACATGAACCCTTCTGCCAGAAAATATATGATAATTATACTAAGGAGATGGAATAAATATAGAGTCTCCCATCGTCTCAGGTCAGGTTTTAATCTCAGCTGAGTTTTGGTATCAAAATTGTGAAAAGACATTGGGTTTTCAGAGACTGTGGGAAAGGGATTGTATATTTGTGTTAGCAAACAGAATTTAGCAGTAGGTTAAAATAATTGTGCATTCTGACAAAGTGGAGTTTACAAAGATAGTTCAAAATTAGGAACTCTATATTAATATAATTTATCCTATTACTAAATTCAAGAGAAAATCATATTATTTCTATCTAAATATACACACACATATATAAAGATGACTAAAACTCTTGATAAAATAAGACTAAGTGGATATAAAATATATTGACCTCAGCCCCAAAAGACAGAATTATGCTTAACAGGTACACATTAAAGGCATTCTTGATAAAGTCAGGAACAAGACAAGGCTGTCCACTATTATTCAAAATGTCAGATTGTAGATATGAACTAGCTAGTATAATTAGAAAAGAAAGAATTCAGAGGACAAAAATTAGGAGCCAAAACTACTACCATTTGCATATTATATGAGAGTATACTTGAAAAACCCAAGACTATAGACTAAAAACTGCTATAACGAAAATTTAGAAATATAGCAGGGTACAAAATGAGAATACAGAGCTCTCTCTCTCTCTCTCTCTCTCTCTCTCTCTCTCTATATATATATATGTATAGGTACGTATATTATGAAAGTAAAATTGTGGCATTGGTACATGATGCAGAGATATCAATGGAATATAAGAAACTTCACAAACAGACCTAACATACATATGAAAATTGATACATGATAGATAAAATAGCATTTCAAATCAATGGGGGAAAGTTAATTTGTAGAAGAAATGGTGTTGGGACAACTGGATAGTTGTCTGAAAAAAATAATTTTAAAGTCCTACATTATTTCATAATTCAAGAAAACTTTCAATTCAACAAAGATTTAAATATAAGCTATTTTCCCAAACAGTACAAAAAGAAAACCTAGACATTTGATTTTTAATCCTGAAGTGGCTAGATTTTAAAATCAAACAAAAAAATCTCCACAAAGCAAACAAAACACCACTGTAAACAAATAAAAAACTAAGGGAAAAATCATCTTATATCACAAAGGGTTAATGTCTCTCATAGATAAAGATCTCTTTGAAACTAATAAGGAAAAAGATCAACAACTCAATCTTAAAAATGGGCAAAGAACTTCAAAAGTTATTCCACAAGAAACAAAATTTCCTAAAACATACAAGAAATTGCTAAAAGGAAAATGCAAATTAAAATTTGATGCCAGTTTTTTCCTTATGGATTGGCCAAATATCCTATAATTTAATAACCTACTTTGTTGTTGATACCTGTGGTAAAACAGGCAGTCTTTCACATCACTGGTGAATGTATGAATTGGTACAATCCCCATGGAAGGAAATTGGACAATATATGTCAAAATTAAAGTACATATATCTTTTATCTCAGCAATTCCACTTCTATTTACAGATGTGTGAAATGACAAATAATGTCATTCATCTTCTATGTTGTACTTCAGATTTACTACTAATAAAGAATAATCAGAAAATTTGTAAAAAATAACTTTAAATTTCCTTTTAACATGCTATTAGTTGATAGTCAAAAGAGATAATTTCTTTCTTTAAATACTCAAATATTTTTATTGATTTATAATTTTATTAGCTTCTATTTACCTTTATGTTTTTCCTCTCATATAATACATTTTAAACTAATTTCAAATGGCTCAAAACTGTGAAACCAATAGAAATCTACTCAGAATCAACAAATAATAGGCTACTTAAAAACATTAAAATAGATATTAATGTGTGGAGGATATATATATAGAGAGAGAGAGATTAAAAAGTCACAAAACCTTACTAAGAACTATTTTTTAAAATAGTAAGGAGCCATAACTGATTTCTAAATGTGAAAAATGAAATTTGTTAGAATGCTATTTTTCTAATGATAAATGGAAATCTATCAAATTTTCCATGTAATGTAATTTTCTTTTGTAAGTTGGCAAAAGTTGGAAAATTTAAATACACGATAAAGAATGTACTTGGTGGGCTTCCCTGGTGGCGCAGTGGCTGGGAATCCACCTGCCAGTGCAGGGGATGCGGGTTCGATCCCTGGTCCGGGAAGATCCCACATGCCACGGGGCAGCTAGGCCTGTGCGCCACAACTAACTGCTGAGCCCATGTGCCACAGCTACTGAAACCTGCGCGCGCCTAGAGCTGGAGCTCCGCAACAAGAGAAGCCACCACAATGAGAAGCACATGTACCACAACGAAGAGTAGCCCCTGCTCACTGGAACTAGAGAAGGCCCCCGCGCAGCAACGAAGACCCAATGCAGCCAAAAATAAACAAATAAATAAATTAAAAAAAAAGAATGTACTTGGTAAGTTTGGGGAATTCAATCTACCAGATATATTAAAATAATATGTAAAGATATAATAGTTTTAAACAGTGTGATAGTGGAACAAAAATAAATCAATAAATAGAACAGAAAATCAGAAAGTAATTCACATTTATATCACAATTTAGCATACAATTAAGGTGACATCCAAGTAGCTGATGAAAGAATGTGTTATTCTAAAAATAAAGGTCAATCATTTTTTACAAAAGTGAAATTACATTCCTGTATTACCCATTATACAAAAGTAACTATCAGTTGGCTTAAAGATCTAAATCTAAAAAATGAGATCATAAAGGGATTTGTTTTTAACATAAACATTAGCTTACTCTTAGGATCAGGATGGTCTTCCTAAACATAAATGCAAATAAAGAATTTATAAAAGGAAAAATTAAAAGTAGATAACATAATTTTATCCTTAAATTTCTTAAAAAATTAACTTTGGAAAGGTAAGATGCAACAGGCACTCTCAAGCACTACTGATGAGAGTGTAAACCAATATATCTTCTCTGAAGGGCAGTAAAAGTGTGTGGACCTTTGATAGAGCAATGTGGCTTCTAGAAATTGATCAAAAATAAATAATCAGATAAGAATATAAACATGTTATATAGAGAGGTATTTATTACAGAGTTGTTTATAATAGCAAAATCTTGGAAAACCTGAAACCTAAATATTTGACAATAAGGAGGTTGTTTAAAAAACCATAGTATATCTACATGGACTAACTACTAAAAAATTGTTACAAATGATGTCATGGAAGAAAAATTAAGGACATCTCCACAAAAAGAATGCACGTTCAGAGTATATTATTAAATTAAACTAGTGGGCCAGAAAGCAGTATTTTTAAAATAATTTTGTTAAAAAGAAAATGTATGTATAGAAAAACACTGGAAGAAAATACTTCAAAACGTTAATGGCACATAACTCTGAATAGTAGTAGGCTAATGAATGATTTTTACATTTTTTTCCCTTTGCTAGCCCCTAGTTTCTAAATTTCCTACAACAAGTCTGCATCATCCCTGTGATTTAAAATTACTATTTAAAGGAGAAAATAGAAAAATTCTTTAAAAAGATAATGTAAAATTTTTTCTATTTTTATGATTTAATAATCAATGACATGCCACTTATTAGAAATTGCACTGATTCCTTGTTATAATTTGTACTCCATAGTTAATTAACCAACTAATAATTCTACCACTTGACTTTCAAATCCTTTAACTGTGAGATTCTTTGTAAAGAATTTGGAAAACATCATTGCCCATTTTATGTACCTATTAGGGTAATTGTTAAAGTATTCACTTAAGTCTATGCATTTACATTTTCATGAAGCTATTTTGCAAACTCAGCCTTTTAAGTTTGAAAATTAGATGCAAGTCTTTCACCTTAATTTGATATTTTCTCACTTCCTCTTAGGGAGACAATTAGTAACAAATGAAACACAGACATTAAACAAACACACTGAAGATGAAATATTTTCTGGCACTTGCACATATCCATTGGCTACAGAGCCCCTGAAATAGTTTGTGATGAAAGCATACCCTATGAAGGGCAGTTTCAAAGCCTGCCTTTCATTGACTTCATAACTGAAAGTCAGAATTATCATATTCGTATAAAGTAGATGTCAAAACAGAGTAATTATAAATAGTTATTTTAATAGGCCACAATTTCCTATTGCTTCCATAAAGCTTCCTCCAAAGTATGAAAGGAAATATTTTTATTTATGTTGTCTTAAACCAACAGGATTCCCTCTCATATCATCAGCAAATTAGATTTCAAAAAGATTATTTTACAAAGTTGACACAATGAAAATTAATGCCACATTCATTTCCCGCTAATTGCATCTCTACTTAATTATCGGGGCCCCCCAGTCCTTCAGAAAATGAAGGGAAGAAGGCCAACATCTGCAAAAATGAGAACTTTTCTCTTTTTTCTCCTTAACATATAGAAAGTGCTTAGGGACTATGTTTTCCCTATGTAATCATCTAGAATATTGGGTCTGGTCCTCCCACAAAGTACACACTCCTAGTTGAGAAGAGATATGTTAAGAAGTAGACCTCACTCCTTCGAGTGCTACGTAGTACTCTGATGTTCAGCTCACCACCCCCAAAGGGAGCCTACGGGCCCTGAAGAAGGGTAATGCACACACATGTACTGAATGTCTCATTCTTACACATTCAGATAACCTCACAGATAATCTGGTTCAAAACCAGTAGGTTGGTAGAGGGTTGAATAAATCTCCCCAAACTGCCCATGCATTTCTATTCTTAACCCCACCTTCTCTCTTATTCTTGAGCTTCTCTTCAACTATGTTTTTATAGAATAGTGCTGACTTCTAGGATTGTATACAGTAATCTCTAACAAAACACCTCTGAACTGTGGATGATGGCAAAAGGGCAACTGGGATCACTAACATATTTATAGTTGGATGCCCCTCAAATGAGAAAAGGGAAATGGGAAGTTCTTGCATGCATACTTATCTTGCTTACACTAGCTTCATTTGTACAATCCTTAGGAGTTGGATTTGATTCTAAGAGTTAACTGAATGGGGGGCGGGGTCTGATGGGAAAGCCAAGGCATTTGGTCTTGCCAAGTCTTATCTAAGGGAGGCTTGAGTTGTTGGCCATGGGAGAGCCTCCCCGAGGGAGCAACACAACTGCTCGTGTCAGGGATATGGGGCTGCTGTTCCATAATGACCCCCAAGCTCTTGCTCACACAGTCCAGGCATCCGTGTAGCTCTCAGAGGCACTCAGAGACCAATGGGTCACTACCGATGACACACAAAGTAAGGCAGTTTCCCTTCATCCAAACCTCCTTCCTGAGGTAGACACGTTAGAAAGTTGCATTCCCTCCTTTACCTCATTGTCTTTGCCATGTAGAAACTCAGGCTTTTCAGATGCAGAAAAAGCCATGTCCATCCACCACCGGCACCTCTTTTCCCCTTCACTAATTACTAATGTAAACCTTGTGTACAAGGTCAGACAAAAACAAAACAAGGTTGCCATGCAAATTGTGTTCCTTGACCTGCTTTGAATTTGAATGTCTTCTAAAGCACTGGGCAAGATGAGCCTGGGGGGCCTCGAGGAAGGTATTGCTCTATCTTCCTCAGAAGTTTCAGAGGTCTGAAGCAAGAGCATCTAGCAGACTCATCTCTTAGGCACAGATTCCCTTTCTTACAGATAAGACCAAACTTCTTGGGATTCTACATCCCACTTCACTGGTAAAGACGGGATCCAGAATTCTGGGTCCTCTTGCAAAGATCCTAACACCTCCCTGGCCAGCAGTCACAGCCTCATCCTCATCGGTGGGCTTGAGACACTTAAGACTGATTTCTCCCTGCTTAGCTCAGACCCCACCAGGAGCCCAGGACCACCAAGTCACCCCTCATCCCCGGGACTCTGATCTCCATATGGTGCTATGAGCTGAGAGGTAACACCCCAAGTCACCACTTTCCAGTCCTGGCCTCTGATTTTTAGTTCTCCGTCACACCTACTGCCACCTGAATCGTATATATTTTACCTGTTTAGTTGCTTGCCTCCCCTGCTCACAGAAGTACAAAGTTCATGCGAAGATTTTTGTCTCTTTTGTTCACTGTTGTATTCCTACTACCTACAACACATTGTAGGTGCATATATATGTTTGTGAATAAATGAATGAATGCACCTCTGTATTGTGCCTTTGGAAGAGCCAAAATTAAATAAGAAGATTGATTCTTTGAGTTCTTTTAGCTTCTCTTTTGAGAAGTCTCAGTCTTCTATTTCACAGAGAAGAGCTTTCAAATGTAGAGCTTAGGAGGCATTGTGTGGTGGGAAGGAGGGTGCTTATCAGATATTTTTCCTAATTAAGTTTGCTTTAATTTACCACTAGGATTAGTGGTACATATATTGACAGGAGGCATATCAAGGTGATCTAGTAGAGACAGACTGGTTTCCAGGGGAAACTGAGTCAGCTTGACATCTTACTGCTTTATAACCTTGCTAGGGACACCTAAAGCTTCTGTTTCTTAAGAAATGACTGCATGTAACATATGAGTCACTTCGGTGCAAAATTAATGTAATGCTTTAGCCAGTATTATCTACAATGATATATTTCGTCTAACAATAGGGATTGGACTATTTACGAGTTAAGGAAGCCTCGAGCATTGAGTGAATATGTGATTTGTCAGTATTTGGTAAACAGAGTCGGAAAATGGGACTTGATATCAGGGCAGAGGGAGCACTGATTGCAGGGGATAATATTTAATTTTAGAAATCAAACTGTGCAACCGAAAAAGATATCAGAAATATGGCATAAAACAGGGACGAAGGAAACTTGCTAACCAATATCTTTTCTGGCATATAGTGGTTGGGAAACTCTCTAAGGATGGCTGAGGCTCAGGTAGGAAGCCCTTGCAGTAAGACCTCTGATGTTTAAATGGAGCTCTGAGCTGCTTCAAATCAAACTATCAGAAATGTTAACCTCTTTTGAAACATATTTATGGTTGGATGCCCCTCAATTGAGAAAAAGGAAATGGGAAGTTCCTGCATGCATACTTATTTTGCTTGCACTAGCTCCATTTGTACAAGGTGATGGCAATGAGCAGCCATAAATGCTGCTGCTGGTCAGGGTAGTAACTAGCCAGGCCTGAGTCCTCTCCTCCTTTCACCCGTCACTTTTATGCGTTCTGCAGAAAGGTCCATGAGGCAACATACCTGCCTTCTGGAAGGCAAAGCTCAGTTAGTTTCCAACAACATTAAATAACAAAATAGTTGGCAGTGTTGTATCCAAATCTTAAAAGCCTGCTCATTCCAACTTTATGTGTTGGGATTTAAAACAGAGGGAAGATGCAGGGCACCAGGGGCTGATGGCCTGTGTTGAAGATGTGGGATTCTCCGTGTCTGTTTTATCCTACCTGCTTTGATTTGATTTGATTTGATGATTTCTTTAAGAATGGAGATAGATGACAGTACGCAGCAGCAAGGGAAGAAAACTGCGGTGTAGAGGAGGGCGCGCGAGCCTCTCAAGCCAGGTGGATGGCCAAAAACTTAACTGGATTCTGTTTTAACTCCCAGTAAATGCAATAGTCAGATTCCTAACCTCAGTGAAGTAATCAGCCACCATGCAACGTCATCTGAGATGTACCGAAAGCTGTTCAACCCATCAAAAATAGTGCCCCTTCGAGCTCGCCAACGTACATGCCCACATATACTTTCATACATGCTTTCATGCTCATAATTTCTTTTATTTTAAAATTTTTCATAATTAATGTCACTAAAAACTTGAGAAAAATAGCTAGTACCTCAGGTATGAATGACACCAATTAAGTTACATATATTTTTCTTGGGTTTATCAGATGACTAGATCATCAAACATAGGCCCAGTTAGTTTAAATGTGGGGAAGAGTAAACCCGGGATAATAGGGAAACCGTAGGAAGGTACTGGACCAGAGAAAGAGAGAACGCCTGACACAGGTGCCTTTAGGATGAGAGAGGGAGCCGTGAACGCTGGGAGGTTGAAATGAACCGACATGTCTGCCGTGGTGCATGTTGAGGGATATAGTTGCCTTTTCATATATTTCCTCAATGACTGATCTAATAATAATAATTAACCTAACTACTAAGAGAAGCACTAGCTTTCATTTATTGCAGGGGAGGAAACTGAGACTAAAGTATATAAATTACCGTCCGATATACAGCTGGGATTTGAACCATGCTCTATCCAACTTCAAAGCCATAGTGTCTAACCAGTTGTTCTCAAAGTAGCCCTGGGCCAGCAACATCACCATTATCTAGAAACTAGTCAGAGATGCACATTTCTGAGCCCATCCCAAATCTACAGAATCAGAAATCCTGGGAGTGGGACCCAACATTCTGTGCCTTAACAAGCCTTCTAGGTGATTCTGACGCTCAAAGTTTGAGAACCATGGACTTCTTCGCAGGTGTCTGTTAGGGAGTCTGTTCTCTTTCAAATAAAGGATGTGTGTGTTGGGGGAAGCTAGGGGAGTAAAAGGTGAATAACTGTTAGTCAGTGGTATCAGAGATAATGTTATACCAGGACAAGAAGTAAGACAAGGCTGGAAGGGTTAGACACAAAATGCCCTGGAGTCAAAGCAAGGGCACTTAGGTTGGAAAGGATCCAGGAATGGTAAATCCCAATAGGGGCAAATGCAGGTCCCCCAGGGCCTAGAAGTGATGTAGGTGGGACATACCAGGAAGATGATATTCAAGGGAAGCTGTCAAGAATGGTCACACCCAAAGAGATTTCTTAATAACAAAGCCGTGATCATTGAGAACAAAATTCAACTGATTTTTAAAGGCAGCAAAAGTCACTAAGGAAGGCACAGTAATGAAAGGAAAGGCAACGTGAGACACTGATCTGCTATGAAGTGATTGTTTCAAGTAAATTATTTTCTGAATTTAAGTTATGATAACAATTAACATTTTATAAGTCATAAATATATTTAAGAATATTTTAATCCCTTTAAATAGCTGTGTCAAGGTCTAACTGACATAAAATGAACTCCACATTTTTTAAGTGTACAATTTGATGTTTTGACATATGTATACCTGTGAAACTACTATTGTAGTCGGGGAAGTGCCCATACCTATCACTCCCAAAACTTTCCTCATGTTCCTTTGTAATCCTTCCCTTTAGCTCTTCTCTGCCCCATCCCATCCCCGGCAACCTCTGTTCTGCTTTCTGTCATTATACATAAATTTGCATTTCTTAGAACTTGGTATACATGTAATTGTTCAGTATGTACTCTCTTGTCTGAATTCTTTCATTCAGCATGATTATTTTGAAATTCATCCATGTAGCGTGTATTCTAGTTCATTCCTTCTTTATTTCCGAATGGTACTCAGTTATATAGATATACCACCATATAATTTATCCATTCACTTGTTCATGGACATTGGACTGTTTCCAGTTTTTGATTATTACAAATAAAGCTGTCAAACATTCTCGCACAAGTCTTTTTATGGATATATGCTTTATTTTCTATTGTGAAAATACCTAGAAGTGGAATACTAGATCATATGGTATGTGTATATTTCACTATTTTTTCTTTAATGCCAAACTGTTTCAGAGTGGCTGTATTATTTGAAATTTCCATCAAAAATGTGTGAGAATGCCAATTCCTGTACCTGTCATCAGTGCTTGGGATCACCAGTCCTGTTTAATTTTGGCTACTCTAATAGAAGTGCATTATTATTCTATTATGGTTTTAAATTGCATTTTTCTAATGGCTAGTGATGTTGAGCGTCTTTTCATATGCTAATTTTCCATCTGTATATCTGCTTTAGAGAAATGTCTGTTCAAATCATTGGCCAATTTTTTAAAGTTGGGTTTTTGTTTCTGTATTATTGAGTTTCCAGAGTTCTTTATATGTTCTAGAGACAAGTTCTTTATTAGACACATGATTTGCAAATATTTTCTTCCAGTCTGTGGTATCTCTTTTCATCCCCTTAACAGTGTCATTTGAAGAGCAAAAGTTTTTAATTATGACAAATTCCAATTTATGTTTTCTTTTATAAATTTTGCTTTTAGTGTTGTAACGAAGAAATCTTGGCCTAACCCAGAGTCAAAAGTATTTTTCCTGTTTTCTTCTAGAAATATTTTAGATTTGACATTTAGAATGATGATTCATTTTGCATTATACTGTGAATATGATGCAAGGAATTGAATTTTTTTTTAATATGGATATCCAGTTGTTTTAATACCATTTGTTAAAAAGACTATTTTTTCTCCACTGAACTGTATTTGTACATTTGCTAAAAATCAGTTGTCTATTTATGCCTATATACATTTTCATCTATTTCTGAACTCTCCATTCCGTTCCACTAAGGTTATTTTGGCTAGTCTATTTCCTTTGCATTTCTTTCTGAATTTTAGTATCAGTTTATCAGTTTCTACAAAAGAAAAAGTCTGTTTTGATTGGCATTACATTGAATATTTTACATCAATTTGAGGAGAATTGACATTTTATCAGTATTGAGTCTCCCAATTTATGAACATGATTATCTCTATTTAGTTCTTTAATTTCTCTCATCAGTGTTTTGATCAGTTTTATTCCAAAGTATTTTCTTTTTTTAATGCTACTGTAGTTAGTATACATTTTTTTAAATCTTATTATTTGCTAACATATAGAAATAAAATTGATAGTTGGATATGGATTTTGGATCCTGAAACATTGTTAAACTCAATTATTAAATCTAGGGGTTTTTTTGTTTTTGGTTTTTTTGTAGATTCCATTGGAATTTCTACATAAACAAGCACGTTACCAGCAAAGACAGTTCCATTCCTTTCTTACCAATCTGAATGCCTTTTAGTTCTCTTTTTCTATCTTATTACACTTGCTAGAATATCTTAAATGGTATTGAATAGAAGTGCTAAAACCATATATCCTTGTGCTTTTCAGATATGGACTAAAACTCATTCAGTCTTTCCCAATTAAATGTGCTTTTACCTGGAGCTATTTCACAGATGCCTATATCAGGCTGAGGAACTCCCTTTCTATTCCTACTTTGCCAAGAGATTTTATCAGGGATGGAGACTGAGTTTTGTTAAGAGTTTTTCAGTATCTACAGAGATGATCATGTGATTTTCTTTTATAATTATAAATATAGTGAATTACATTGATTATTTTTAAATATTAAGCCAACCTTCCATTTCTCAGGTAAACTTCATTTGGTCATGAAGTACTATCCTTTTTAAATGTTGTTGGATTTTATTTGCTAAATTTGTGTTTAAATTTTTTTTATATAAGTTTATGAGGCATATTAATCTGTAGATTTCTGTTCTTATAATGTCTTTGTTAGGTTTGGGTATCAACGTATTGCTGACCACATAGAATGAGTTAGGAAAATAGTCTGTCTTTTTAATTTTCTGGAAAAGTTTGTAGAATTAGTATTAATTTTCCCTTATATGTTTGGCAGAATTCACCAATGACTTATGAAGTTTTATGAGCTGCAGGTTTCTCTGTGGAAAGGTTTTTAACACAAAGTTATTTAATAGATGTAGGGTGATTGGGTTATTTCATCTTATCACTGAAAATTTGTGTCTTCAAGGAATATACCATTTCATCTAAGTTTCTGAATTTGTAATCATAAGATTGTTAATATTCCTTTAGAATTCTTTAATATCTTCAAATTCTGTAGGTATTTAATCTTTCTTATTTCTGATATTGATAATTTATCCTTTCTACTTTTTTTCCAATTAGTCTAGTTAAATGTTTATCAATTTTATTTTCTCAAAAAACCAACTTTGGGGCTCATTGATTTTCTCTAATATTTCCTCTCTTATATTTCATTGATATCTGTTCTACTCATTGTTTCCTTTCTTCTACTTCCTTTGGGTTTAATTTGCTCTTCTAATTTCTTAAGGTAGGATCTGACATAATAAATTTGATACCTTTCTCCTTTCCTAATACAGGTGTTTCTATAAACACTCCAAGATCTACCTTAGCATCACCTGCCAATTTTCATATGTTGTGTTCACACATTTATTAAATTTAGAATACTTCCTGATGTTCTTTTTAATTTTTTCTCTGAATCATAGGTTATCTAGAATGTGCTAATTTGTTTCCAAATATTGGATATTTCCCAGGTATCTATGTTATTGATTTCAGATTTAATTTCACAAAGATGAAAGAACATGTGTTTATTACTCAATTTTTTAAATTTTTAATGAGACCTGTTTTATGGCCAAGAATACATTCTATCTTGGAAATATTCCATGTGTGCCTGTAAGGAATATATATTCTGCTGTTTTTGAGTATGGATTCTATAGCTATTAATTAAGCCAAGTTGATTGATAGTGTTGTCTTTCATATTCTTATTGCTATTCTGTCTAGTTTGTTCTATTAATTATTGAGAGGGGGTATTGAAACCTCTGACTATACTTGGACTTGTCTATTTCTTCTAGCAGTTTTATCAGCTTTGTAACATATACTTTGAAACTCTTTTATTATGTGTATCAATATTTAGGATTTATTATGACCTCTTCATAAATTGACTTCTAATTATTAAATGACATTCTTCATGCCTTTATATTCTTCGCTCAGTAATCTACTTTGTGCTGACATAAATATAGCTAATCCAGCTTCCTTTTGTTTAGTGATAGATACTGTATCTTGTTCTGTCATTCTACTTTTATCTATTTCTGTTTGTATATTTGAAGTCCTTTTCTTGTAAGCAGAATAAGATTGGGTGTTGCTTTTTAATCCAATCTGATCATCATTAGTGGTCTATAGAATTCTTGGTTGACGAGTTTGGGTTTTTTTTTTTTTCCAGTACTTTGAAGATGTTGCTCCACTGTATTTTCCCTTGCATTTTTTGTTCGGACAAGCTGTCAGCTGTTATCTTCATTCCTGTGAACATGTTTCCCTCCAACTCCATCCCCTCACCACTTTTACCACTGTTTTTGTGCAATGTGATTATTATATATCTCGACATAGTTTTCTTAGTGTTTCTTATGCTTGTGCTTCAATAACTTCTGTGGATTTATAGTTTCGTCCAAATTTGGAAAAATTTCAGCCTTTATTTCTTCAAATATTTTTTTTCTGTCCCCTACCTTTGGGAACCCGAATTAAACATGTATTAGGCTGCCAAAAATTGTTTCACACATCATGCTCTATTCACCTTTCCTGATTCTCCATTCTGTTTGATTTTCATTTTTTATAGCTTCTACTGTTAACGTCTTAAAACTTACTAATCATTTCTTCTGCATTATCTAATCTGACAATAACCATATCTAGTATATTCGCACTTCGTACTTTTCATTTCTAGAGGGTAGATTTTTTTGTTGTTGGTTTTGGTTTTGCATTCCTGGCTTCAACTTTTTTTTTTAATATAGGGAAAAAAGTTATAACTTATTTTTTCCTGCTTATTCTAATAGGTGCTAGCTCTAGATCCTTTTAGTTTTTCTTTCTCTTATTATTGAAATGTCAGACATTGTAAATTTTACTTTGTTAAGTGCTGGACATTTTGCATTTCTATAAATATTTTTGAGATTTGCTGCAGTACAAAGTTAAGTTACTTGGAAATATTTTCTTCCTTTTACATCTGGCTTTTAAGAATTGTTCAGCAGGATTAGAACAGTGCTTAGTCCAGGACTAATTATTTCCCTACTAAGGTAAAAATTATTGACTACTGGACTCAATACCCTGCTAATCATATGATTTTTCAGTCTGGCTGGTGGGGATGGTACTTCCCCCAGCCCTACTCCCTGTTAGTTCTTTCCCTGCCTTGGGTAGTTTCCTCACATGCATACGCTGATCAGTACTCAGCTGAATGCTTGACGGAAACCATCTGCAGGTCTCTGGAGTTCTGTCTCTGGGCAGCTGTCCCCTCACCAGTACTCTGTCCTGCAAACTCAAGGTGCCTTGCTCTCCACAAAACCTTAGCTCTGTTTCCTCAACACTGGGGAGTCACCAGGGTTTCACTACTCAGAACTATGAACTAGAAATTCCCAAGGCAGAAACATAGGGCAATCACAGAACTCCCCTTATTTGCTTCCCTTTTTTCAGGGGTAACTGTCCTTCTTTGCCCAATATCCAGTGTCTTGAAAATGACTGTTTCACATATTGTATTTGTTTTTCATGATTTCTAGTGGGGTGTAAATCTTCTCAATTACTCTACCTTGTACATAACTGGAAAAGCATAGTTTAATTTCATAACTTGTATTTTTCAACAGAGACCCACGCTTGTACAATCTCTACCCATCAAAACAGTGCTGAGCAACTCATAGTTAAACAAATTAAAATAGTAATATCCATTGCCCTCTCAATAACTGACAATTGGTTGTCACTCAATAAATAAGAGTACCTACTACGTCTTAGCCATTTTGCTAGACAGTTTACACAAATTATTTCTATTCTTAATAACACATTATGAGGTTTTACCTCTTTTTTTATTTTACCTCATGTAAATGAGGGAAATTAGGTTTAGGGATGTGAAATAATGCGCCAGATACCCAGTAAGTGATGTATTTAGCTTTCAAATTCAGATGATTCTGATTCCAAGGACTATTCACTTTCTGTAGTGCTGTGGTTATTATTTACCATAAAATAGAAATAGGACATTTAATAATGGATTATCTAATCGTGCTTTCCAGCTGAGAATATTAAAACATTTCTAACTTACCACCTTAAAAGATTTAGCTGACTAGTAGAATCTTAAAAGAGATTTTCTGTAGATCAGCAGGGAAAGAAAATTTATATTGCAAGAATGAAAGTGATAAAATGAAAAGAATATAAAGTGGGTAATTTTGTTACTCAGATTAATGCCAAACACTAAGAACAAGAATCTGTAGTAGAAGAGAAGGGGGCCCAGAGATTCAGAAATCTGAAGGAAGCCTCAGAGGAGGAAACTGCTCCATTTGACAAACCACCAAACAGAGTACATGGTTGCTGACTTAGCAATAAAACTTTTGGACTTTTTAGAAGCTGTATTATTTTGGTGGCTTACAAACCCCTTCTTAGATGTTGAAGATACGAGCTTTTTAAAACTTAATATTACCAAGTTAAACTTCATTAAAGGTATCCAATTTTTCTTTACTTAAAAGTATTACCAAAGAAGCATGTTCTTTTTATTGAAAGACACTCTCAGATCTTGGTTTAAGTATTTTAAATAAATAAAATTTTAATAAATATTTCAGTACAAAATATAACCATTTTTAAAACATCTGTTACTGTAACTATTACAAAACATCAAATGATTGCATTTTACTACTGAATTACCCAATGATGAAAAGTACACAAAATATGGTAAAGCTAAGAAAACCCCATACATTTTGTGCTAATGATGCTATCAAAGAGTCAGGAATGACCAGTTAGCTCCAATGTAACCAATGCAGTCAACTACAACCCCACATGAGAAGTGGGTCTGCTTCAGAGTCATACTTCCTCACTAAAAGCTCTTAAAGTATCATGGGTACCATGTATATGGGAGTATGAAGAGAAAATGTAATAGCATTTGAGATCTCTGTTTCCTCAGGGAAAACTGAAAGCAAAATATCACCTTGGAAGGTATTAGGACAAAATAATAAATTTTCTAAAACTACTCTTTATTCATTTCAGCTTCTTAAAATTTCCTACATTGAAGTAAAATGTAAACTTTGACTATTTCACTCTTGTTGAAGAGAGACCTAAGAAAAAATCTTGGCTGTACAAATGAATACTCGTGATATGATTACTTTTCTTTGTAGCATGGTTGTAAAGAATAGAAATGGAGCTGATTTTCCCTATGTCTCAGCATTCTTCAAGCATCCAAGGAACTTAGAGCTAAATCCTTTAGAGGGAAAAGAAACTCTAATACCTTTAAACAGGGTTTGACTTTAAAAAAAAAAAAATGCAAGGGGCAAAGTGATGTTACATCTAAGTCCTCAGAGAAACTATTAACATATGTAAAACAATATGGTGACAGTGTGGATACAGGTAAAGACCCATTATAGAATAAATATAGTTCTAAGAAGAGGGCTGGACAGCAGACTCTATAAATAAATTTTTCCCCAGTTACTTTCTAGAGAAAATTGCAAATCATAGGAAAAATAGAATTTTAAAACTGAAAGAGACCTTGGAAATTATTTGATATAAATCTTTGATTTCGTACTTGAAGAAAAACCCAAGGATGACAAGTGAAGGTGAAATCTTCAAAGACTAAGCAGAAAGAGCCAGGACTACAACACAGCTTTGCTACTCTCAGGGGACCCATGTTTCAAACTAAAGAAATACATATTCTGTGTGATATCCCACGGGTATTTGTTGATTTGTTTTTATTTAACAGGAATGCTTGTACATTTTTATGACAAGTATTTTATAGAATTTAATTTGTTTTTATATGCCACTAGGTGTTTGAGTGCCAATCAAATGATTCTTAAGGCTATTTTTGATTTTGTAAGTACTTGTGCACCTAACAAGTAAAAATTGTGGTTAGAATGTTAATGACAATATTTATTAAAGATCAGGGGATCTGGCATGTTAATAGATTTGGGAAACACCATGCCCCAGGGCCAACTTGAAGGAAGGAAGGAAGAGATGAAAGGAGGAGGGAAAGAAGGAACCCATTTCAATGTAATTCTTGGGAGAAGAGATGCCAACATTTTTTAGTGAAATGTTGCAAAATGGCTGATGAGAATTCCTTTTTAGCATCCATATCTATCTAGTGGCACATATTGTTATTGTCATGATGAATATATCCTGCAGCACAAGAAAATTAAAATATCAACTCTTCTGTGCTCAATTCAGTTTAGCAAGTATTTATTGCCCTCCTTCACTCAGTCAACACTTATATATTGAGTACCCACCACATACCAGCCGTGTTGCTGGAACTGCTAAAAATGCAATGGTGACCAAGATTAGTCCCTACCTTCAAGAAACCTCCAGCTTTAAGGGAAATCCAGGCAAGCAAACAAAAAAGAGGCAATGAATTGTTATGGCAATATGCTCAAAGAAAATTATAGCAAAAATCTGCCAGAGTGCCTAGAGGGAGAAAAAAGCAAACAGAACTTTGTCACTTTGGCTATATTGGAAAGAATTACTTATAAGTAACCAATATGGGGAAATCTACAGATCCTTATGCTTTCCCTTCTACAGAATTTTTCAACTATTATGTCCACTAGTTTGAGCACAGCTGCAAAGACTGATTTCATGTACTTGTAATTTAATGTGTTTAATGTCTTTTTATTGGTGTCTGGTTATACAAAGGATTGACAGAGTGTTAGGAATTGGTGAGTCAAATAGATGTTTGCCCTACCTCCTGCTCTCTACTCAACACAATAATAAAATAAAAATAGGAATTAAAGATTAGAGCCCAGGAAACTAAGGAGATACAGATTGGAAAGTCTATTTTAAAAGTTCTGTGAGTTTCTTTATTTTCTTCTCTTTGCTCCCACATCACTTGATATTTCTCAATCATTGTTCCTCCATGCCTCTGACAGTCCTAGATACTTAAACCATCTATAAGTACACTTAAAACACCAGCAGGTAAAGAACAATCTAATCCCAAATGATAACATCTGTGACATATTCCTTTAATTCTTAGAACTGGAAAATACTGACTTCCACTCTTGTTTCAGGGACTTCAACAGAAAATGCCTAAAGTTGTTTGAAAGACCCCCTATAGGAAAATAAAAGTATTTGCCTTTCAAAGAATAAGCAAACAGAAATTATAGAACCTCAGTTCGTAGCCCCTACTGAGATAAGAGAGCACGTCATGGGGCAGATTCAGACTAGCCACCAACTACTATGTAGAAAATAAATAAGCTACAAGGATGTATTGTACAGCACAGGGAAATATAGACATTATTTTATAATACTTTAAATGGAGTATAATCTAAAAATATTAAATCACCACATTGTACACCTAAAATTAATATATTACTATAAATCAACTATACTTTAATTTTTTTTAAAAAATTTAATTTTGTTCATGGTCATTTATGAAATGTATGTTCTTGATTACAAACCATTTTTTTCCCCACAAGAATTTTTAAAGGTTATTTCAATGATTTCTCAAAAATTTTTACTGTTCGTACAAATGTCTCAGTAATCTTCCCAGCGTGCAGAAGATGACACTGTCCAGATTGGCCATGTTCTAAGCTGCATTACATTCCTGGAAATCTCTTGGGAGAAGAAAGGTTTCAAAGCTTAAATCCTGCCCCCCAAAAGCTTGTAGACTCTTTACTTTGCATCTCATGGGTATGTATGTGAAATTTAAATGGAAAACTAAGGTTATTCATAGAAATTCACTGGAGACTAAAATTGATGAATTAATGAATAATTTAAGGCAAGAATGGGTAAAGTAGGCATTGCTTTATGCACTGTAAGATGAGTAGGTTAGATGAAAGTAAAGCTGTAAAAGGTAAATTTGCCTGTGAACTAGACATTTATTGGGCATCTCGGTCAATTACTGTACACATGTAATCTCATTTAATCTTCCCAACGGTCCTTGTACAGATGAGACTGAGGCTTAGAAACTTATCATTGGGTCAAGTAGTTGGAAAACTGTAGCACTTATTTTCACCACTCTTTCCTGTCCAAAGCCCATGCCCCTTCCACTAAACCACACAGCCAACATGTACTCTATAAGCAGACTTCCTCGGTGTAACACTGTCATTCATACACTTACATTAATAAAAGGAGAATTGAATGGGGCCTTGGGGCCCTAGAGCAAACTCATGGGACTCTACAGGCTTTAATACTATAGATGCGCTCTGCCCTCTGCCTTTAGCTTCCTTATTTTCCCTGGTTGCTTTGGTGAGCACCTACTCAGTTGCAAATAACAAAAAAACTAGCTCCAGCTGATGTCAGACAAAAAGTTTCACCTAGCTGAAAACTCCAAGGGCACCAGCTCTATCTAGACGTAGATGAATCAAGGGACTCAGACAATATGAGGACTTGATTTTTTGTCATTCCTCTGTCCTGCATTTCTCTTGTTGGTTGCACTTTGAGGCCCTTCATGGTGACAAGATGGCTGCCAGCAGGTTCAGGCTTACTTCCTCATATGTCTAGATCTAGTGGAGGATGAAGGAATGGATAGATATTTTATCTAACAGTATTTGGTGTGACTCACATTGGCAAAAATAAATTCCTGAACCAATCCCCCTCGACAGAAGAATGTGACACTCAGTTGGCCAGGCTGGAGCCACATTCCCATTCCTGAAGGTGGGGATGCAGACAATACCACTAGAGCCACAGGGTAGTGACAGTGGGTATTTTCCCAAGGTAATTAAAAGTACTATACTCAGAAAACAAGGTTAATGTTTCCTAAATGTCAAAAAACATGACATTTCCATTACAGTTCAGAATTAGAAGAAAATACAAGTATTTTCTATAAAAAAGTCTCATGCACAGACACCAAAGCTATAGGTGTTTGCGAATAACAGTGACATACACATCAAGGATAATTAAGACCAAGCAAACATTGATAGAAAATATATCATGGTCATGCTTCTGCATGTTTAACTCATACCTGATAGTGAGAACCACCTTTGTATACAAGGAATCCTGATATAGAACATCACCCAAAGACAGTCAACAGATGGAAGAGACCTAGAACACAGGTCCTATCTTCAACAGACCGGCATTCCATGTCACCATGGTGGCAGTAATCTCATTTGTTCAGAATATCTATTAGCATTTCATGGAACAGAGTTTGAGAAATGTTCCATTTTTATGACTCCCCCTCAATGAATATTCACGTAGGAATATATAGAGAACTACACCTAGTTTACACATAGCTTTTTTTTTTTTTAACATCTTTATTGGAGTATAGTTGCTTTACAATGTTACGTTAGTTTCTGCTGTATAACGAGTGAATCAGCCATATGTATACATATATCCCCATATCCCCTCCCTCTTGCATCTCCCTCCCACCCTACCCATCCCCCCCCAGGTGGTCACAAAGCAGCCTGATCTCCCTGTGCTATGTGGCTGCTTCCCACTAGCTATCTATATTACATTTGTAGTGTATATATGTCCATGCCACTCTCTCACTTTGTCCCAGCCTATCCTTCCCCCTTCCAGTGTCCGCAAGTCCATTCTCTATGTCTGCATCTTTATTCCTGTCCTGCCCCTAGGTTCATCAGAACTTTTTTTTTTAGATTCCATATATAACACATAGCTTTTCGATATGCTGAGTTTGGGAAAGAAAGCACTGAGTTTTAAAATTTTGGTGGTATCAAAAAAACAGCTCACTTTTCTTTCCCTTCCTACAACCATCGGGAAACATAGTCAAAGTCAGGGGACAATCTGTTTCTATGGACATGAGCAAAGCTACATCATCATCTTGGTCTCATTAACACATGTCTAAGTGAGCTAATCAGTTATAAACGGGGTCCCTGATACTATGAGGAAAGAATTTAATCATCACAGACACCTCTCAAAGATGTCATGCCAGTCTGAAAAGTCTACCCAGGGCAGATAGAAGAATCTGAGGGTTCAAAATGAACAGATTGCTATATCAGTATAACCCAATTTCCAATAATATTTTTGTTTTATTACCATCTGCACTGTAATATTGAAAGAATAATTGAGAAAGAAGAAAATAATCTTATACTGAATAGTTTACATAGAGAGCAGGTCATTTCTCCTCACTTTGTGAGAGGAGAGGCTCTTTCATACATAAAAATTTATCAACCTACTACCTACAAGAAGGAGGTAGCATGGCGTCCTAGAGAGTGACAAGCACGGGGCACATGAGAACTATCGCTCAGTTCACTTAGCAGTGTGACCTTGAGCAAACCACTTCACCTCTAGGGACTCGGTTTTCTCACTTGCAAAATGCAGTCAGTTGAGACCGGCCTGCCTGCCTCTTGAGTCTGTTGTGAGAGCTAAATGCGTACGAAAGTATTTTGTCAAATATGAATTACAAGAAGACAAAAGAGTGTATTTATAGAGAAATATTACAACATTTGAGGGGGAAAATACTTTCTATTATTGCATAAGTAAACCATTCATTTTATTCCCTGATCTTTCTTCTTTAAAACCATTGAAGCCGTCGTATTGATATAGTACAGTGAAGTGGTTTCAAGCAGAGCCTGTGGCAATAGGGAGACCAACTCCCCAGTGCTGCTTGTGTGACCTTGAAGCAGCTCTTTAGCCTCCCAGCACCTGAGACTCCCCATGTGTATTGAGGAAAAGAATATGTTCCTAATAAACTAATTATGAGGGTTAAATGAGATAATGTATGTAAAATACTCTGTATAGCACCTGGCACATAACAGACACAGTAATTTGCCAGCATTTATTATCAGGAAGGGTATGAGATGCTATTTCCCTTAGGCTTGCTTCCGTCAGCTTCCCACCCTGCTCAAGGTCATTCTGATTGCCTAAAAAGTTCAATGCAGTGCCAAGAAGAACAGAAATCTTTGGTTCATTGTGGAAATGAAGGAATATACAGGAAGAAATGGAATCTGGTATGGGAAAGCCATTCTCTCTAGCACACAGCAGTCTCACTGAGGCCCCTGAACTAATGCAAATTGCTTGTAACTGTTCAGCAAGCTACTGTCTGGCCCCCAGAGCCCGTCCTTTGAAAGCTTTACAGCTTGTATAAGCCCTTCTGCTGGCTATCAGACCCAGACATCTTCCCAGAGAAATTCTCTCTTTGTTGTACATCAATGGGACATTTAAAAGAAGGCATCTTTTGAGAAGTTTCTTCATGAAGTTATAGAATTATAGCATTTATTCCTAAATGGCCCGGGGATGACAGATTTAAATGCCTAGAGAGAGTAACATAAACAAGTGAAGCAGGGCTCGTATTCTTTCAACAGGAATGCGCTGTTAGCATCTTAAAACCAAAGAGATAGTCTGCATTTAAAAAGGAAATGTATCTTCCCATATAGTTTTGAAACCTGTGGATGCCTTGACTTTTATGTCTTCCAAATTAGACAGAGATGGTGGTGGATACTGAAATATATACCCATACTAGAAGAAAATCAACAATAAGCAAAGCAAGTGGAACTAGCATTTAGTCCCTGCATTGGGGTGAAAACAGGGAGTGGTGAAGACTGAGACAAATGGGGGAAGCAGATGCCATTTGAATTGGAGGCACCCTTCTGCTCTAGTCTATTCTGCCATGTAAGAATGTAAGGCTGGTATTAAGTCTTCCAATTTTCGAATGGAGGGCAGAAACCTGGTTTTTAAGTGAAATCTCCCAACTTTTGAGCGTTGGCTTGGCTTGGAGAAATTTACAAACAAAGCAGGTCAACAAAAAGTATCTGTAGGCCAAATGTGGCTTTGTGATTGCTGACAATTGCAAGAGCCTCCGTTGCAGAGAAGTAACAGATTGCAAAGGAGGCTAAGTGACCTGGTCAAGGTCACACTGATACTGGCAAAGCCAGAAGTTGAACCCGGATCTCCTGACCCCCCAGCCCAGGAAAATCAGTCTGTCTTTTCACATCTAAACAAGTCACAATATATTGACAGCAGAATTCATGAAAATAGAACAGACCAGTTAAAAATACATGTTCTTATTATTTCTTCCTCTTTTTTTTTTCCTCAAGAGATTTCCCCATTTTCTCACGTATTATCTAGGACATGATAAGACCCCCCTCTTCTCCTTTCTTAGTGTGATAATAATTCCCCCACTCACAGAAAGCAATCTTCTGCTTGATAGCTAATGCCTTGGTAGATTTAAGGAAATATACTGCAGCCAATATGCAGAGAGATTTGGTACAAGCAGCACATATTGTATCATTTAAATCAATATTTTCAATGATATACATTCAGAACAAAATCACGCACATTCTAACTGCTAGCTTGCATAGTTTTTAATACCCAGTATGAAATTTAAAGACCACATATGGACATTCTGGTCAAAATGATAGTTTCCATACAGCATAACAATGGCAAAATTACTCATTTGGTTACAGATCAGGGCATCAAATGCCAAATATTAATGGAAAAAAAAATTTTTTTTTTACATAGTGCATCTAATTGGTCCAGGCTCTCATGCTCTGATGCACCACAGGCTTAAACTAAAGAGATTACTTGTGGTTACCTGGTGAGCTTATGCCACCCAACCCAAAAGCTATATGACAGTAGGAGCTGAATAGCAAATTATTAGGTAGTGGAAAAACAATGATTAAAACCTAAAGCTGGCCTGGTAACATCCACAATTATTTTTATTCAGCACATTTGGAAGTGAAACCACATTTTTCATGCTCTCTTTTTCCTTTTGAGCTATTGATGTATTTTTGTATTTCATCTACTTATTAACAGTGTGGAAACTCAGTAAGAAAAGCTGAACTTCAAACAGTTATTTTGTCAATTGGTTATGTAGCTGAAACCAAGGTGTTCTTTCCACATCTAAGGGCACTGATTAACTTCCCTTAAGGTCTAAACGCCTTTTAGAACCCTGTACTCAGAGAGACTGAATTTTATGCTGTGATAAAATCAAAAGTTCTGAAGACAGGAAAAAAAGGAAAAAGGCTGCCAACTTTAATATATCTTCCATCTGCTAAAGCTACATGACACCTGCAGCTAACACCATCCCTTCAGAACTGAAGCATCAGGAATACCTATGTAAGGACAAAACTGGATAGACCTCAATGAATTAGAAAATGTCATTTGCGTGAACATGCCACTCCCTCATGAGGCTGTGAACTGAGTTCTTACTGTCCTATATCAACACTGGAAAATCCCCCAAGGTATGGAAGGGACCAGGATGTTCTCTCCTTCAACCCATCACGTTCCTGGAAGCCACAGCTGTGCTTTCGAATTGCAGGCAAGCCTTGAGAGAGATGCACAAGTCATCCTTGGTTCAACTCTAGTGGGAACTCGTTTCTCTGGCACAAATCTTTGCTAGGAGATTTGCAACACCCCCTTGATTTATAAGAAAACGTTCTTTGCTTCTCTGACCACAACCTCAGAAAAGCAGGCAGTCCTGCCTCATTTCATCACTGTCCCTGGAACCATAACAAAAACAGCTAACACGTATAGAACACTTAATATTTTATGGATGAGCTCACTTGATCCTTACAACAAGTTTATGAGGCAGCTGTAATTATCATTATCCCCATTTTACAGCTGAGGAAACAAAGGCTTAAAATACTAGGTGTCTTGCATAAAATCACACAACTAGTAAATGATATGGAAGGATTTGAACCTAGGCAGGCTGGTTCTTAATCCCTATATGTTATGCTGAAGGTACAATGAAAGGCCTCATCTTGCCCTGAGTTTCATTCATTCTTAGATAATACTACCGCAATATTAAAGGAACTCTTTAGGGGCTTCCCTGGTGGTGCAGTGGTTGAGAGTAAGCCTGCCGATGCAGGGGACACGGGTTCGTGCCGCGGTCCGGGAAAATCCCACGTGCCGCGGAGTGGCTGGGCCCTTGAGCCATGGCCACTGAGCCTGTGCGTCCGGAGCCTGTGCTCCGCAATGGGAGAGGCCACAACAGTGAGAGGCCCGCGTACCGCAAAAAAAAAAAAAAAAAAACCTTATGCTTTCATCCTCCTCAGTGCTCACCAACAGCATTTGATACCCCAGAGTATATGAAAAGATTTTTTTTTAATTCTAATAAAGCTTTAAAAAGACCCAAAAGGAGATGTAAGGCTGACCAGATTCCTCCTAAAACATATCACTCAATTCCTCCTTCCTCACAACTCCTTACTGAGGATGTGAACCATCCCCTACCTCATTGACCCCAGCACCAGCTTGGAGAAAATTTTCTCTACGTCTCCCTCCTCTTCTCTTACTCAAGAGCAATAACTATGTCTGCACGTTGCTCCAAACTGACAAAAAAATAAGATAAAATTTAAATGTTCATTCAACGTTGATTTTAGTCTACTTGATGGCCAGTTTCCGCCGCGCCCCCCCCGCCCCCCCCCCCGCCATTTCTCCCTATGACCTCTTGTCCTGGGTTTTTAGCATCTGCACATGCCAGGGGCACATAGCAATGTCAAAAGACCATTTGCACTAAAAGCATTTGTGTTCAGGCTATCAGCCCACTCCTGACAGCAAAGCATCCACCCCTCCTTCTCCTCCTCCTTTGCTTACAAGCAGCAGTAAACAAACAGTGGGCTTGAAGTCAACATACTCTCTCCTATAAGAATGAGGGGGCTTGAAATGTGAAGTTCTGACTGACTAGCTCGTTTATGTGTCATGTAAACAAAACCTAAGTGCTTCAGTCTCAAATGGCATTTCTGGTCACAGAGCCTGAGCTTTCAACTCTACCTTACTCCCGTGTGACTGCAGATTACGTGCAAAGTGAGAGTAATCAGCTATTGCTACAACGTCCAAGAAGGCAAATAGACGACACCCTAGAGATGAGTTTAGACTCTGATAAACTATAATATAGTCATCTGAGTTAACGGCTCAACTATTTCTTTTTCTGTTACTTTCACCTTCGATGACCTTGGTAAAAATCAGAACAATGTATCTGGCAAGTTTTTTTTGAAAGAGGATTTTGAAAATTGCAACGAGACAGTCAATTCCATGATGATTTAGTACCCAGAATATCAATACTTCTCTTACCCTGATCTCCAATAATCTATTCTTTCTTATCAGTTCTAGATTTCAAGACACATGACACCTAGTAAGTAATCTGTCCATGTTCTATTTCTGTTTGGTATAAAAGCAAGCAGCAATATATTTACATTCAATTTAAATAGCTCACTGCTTCCTATGATGAGATTTAAGGTGATTTACAGCTAATTGGAACAAAAGCAACGGTAAGTGTGTTTGTCAGGTGTGAGTGTAAGAGCCGTCAGTTTACAGATTAAAATGCTGTCCTTCATATTTGCAGCTAGGACCCTTAAGTGTACTGGCAATGGAAGTACACTTTGGGCTTTTCAGCTAGAAGGATGCCCAAGATGAGCCACGGTTAGGCAGAAGAGATTATAGTTGGTTCCTAGGACTGCCATACAAACCAGCTGGCTTAAAATAACTGACCACAGACTGGGTGGCTTAAAATAACAGAAATTTATTCTCTCACGGGTCTGAAGACTAGAAGTTTGAAATCAAGGGGTTGGCAGGGCGATCCTCCCTTCAGAGGCGCTAGCGTAGAATTCTTCCTTGCCTCTTCTACCTTCTGGTAGTTACTGGCAATCCTTAGTGTTTCTTGGTTTGTAATGCATCACTTCAACCTCTGCCTCCATTGCCTTCTCACCTATGTGTCTTTGTGTCTGTTTTTTCATCTTATAAAAACCCCCAATCACTGGATCAGGGCCCACCCTAATCCAGTGTGAATTCATTTTAACAGATTACATCTGCAAAGACCTTATTTCCAAATAAGGTCACATTCTGAAGTACTGGGTGGACATGAGTTTTGGGGAGACACTATTCAACCCAATGCAGGGGTGCTAGAGAGGGATTCAGGTGGTTTGAATTCTTCCCTGAGACTTGTCACAAGCTAATTGTGTGACACTGGGCAACTCACTTTACCACTCTAAGCCTCAGCACGTTGCCTTAATATGAAGGGCTTTGAACTAGATGTTCTCTGAGTGCCCTCCAAAACTCTACCATTTGTGACTCTCTCATGTGCTCAGTGTCAGCCGTCCCAATTTCCCCTTATGAACAATGGCACACACTTATCAGCCAGCTGGCCAGCTGGGAGCGATGCTCATGCAACAGAGCAATGGTAAACAGGTAGCTCGGTCAGTGAGAGTGCAAGTTTCAATTCGGCCTTCACGTGAATTCCATTTTAAGATACAGCATCAGATAGAAATCGATGGAGTTTTTACAGCTCAAAAAATATGCTTTATTCCTAACATGCTTATTTTAAATTCTATGGAAATGCTTTTCTAAGGCATGGTAGAAACTGAAACAACATGATAACACCTGTTTTGTTTTTCATAATTGAATTCAGTTTTTGCAAGCTACATGTTCTCACAAATTCTTGGCACCAGAGTAATGTTGATAGAGATCATTCCATACAATGAACTTTTAAGCAACACCTTTTCCTGGATCATCTATATTTTTATAAACATAAAAAATATATCATCATGAAAATTATTAAGGGGTTGTTTGAAGCTGAGATATGAAAAAGAAACATTTTCTACCTTTAGAACTCTGTATCTTAAACGCAACTTGTTGGAGAAGAAATAGTGTGCAGTCGTAAAGAGATAAGACTGGATTTGATTTCTAGCTCTGCCATTCATTAGCTCTGTGACTTTAGGCAAGTTATTTAACCTCTCTGAGTCTCTTTTTCCTCATCTGAAAAATAAGGCTAAAAAAATATTTTTTTCCATAGGGTGGCCATAAGACATGAGAAATAATGTAGGAAACTCACTTAGCTCAGTGTCTGGCACAGAGGAGAAAAAGGAGAACCCGACAGCAAAACATGGTGGGAAGCTGAAATTCACACCCTTGCCTCACTCCCCACCCAGGGCCTGTTTTTCCTTCCTCTGTGCCAGCACTACCTTACACATATGTCTACCCACACTCAGAATTTAGGATTGTAACTGTTCTCATGTTTCTTCTCCTTGAAGACAAATAACAACCATGTCTCTTTCATCTTTTCCTCTCTCGTACCCAGCAGAGTCAACAGCCTCAAAATGAATGAATGAGTGAGTTAAAAGAAAAAAGTACTAGGAAAATTATCATTATGTTGGTAGATATTAAAAGATATCTTTTAAAAGATAGTAAAAGAAAGAGTTTTTTCATAGAAATAAATTATTAAAGGTACAGTTGGCATAGGCCCTGACCCCTAATAATGAATTTATTTGACCATTTCATCGGAGAATAATCCTGAGAGGTCTTTTTCCTTCCCATGCCATGTAATGTATGAGTGTAGTCTGTGTGTGTGTGTGTGTGTGTGTGTGTGTGTGTGTAAACAGGAAATAGCCATTGCTATATTAAGGTATATTTATATACTCAGAGCCCTTTTAATTGCTTATGTATCACAACAACCTGATGATGAATGACACTGAGACCATCATTTTTTACAGAGAAGACCCTGAGCCCTAAAAAGGTTAAGTGGCTTAGTGAGGCGCATGCAGTCAATCAATGGCAAAGCAGGTGTTGGAGCTCGAAGCTCTCGAATCCTCTATTTACCGCTTAGCACCACTGCACACGAGTTATCACCAGTATTTGTAATAGTAGGTTCTTACAAGAAATCTCAGGAGACTCGGGTTGAAAATTGATCTGAGAGACAGGCTGCCACCTGCCCTTAACTCTTCTCATGCCCCAAACAGACTCTCTTGTGCAACTGGCCGCTTCAGAGAGCTGCTCAGAACAGTACTCATACTACTCTGGTAATTATGTGCCTATCTCTGCATCAATGAGTAGAAATTAGCCATGATGAGGGAGGCAGGGCAGAGGACCCTACTGCCCCTACATGCAGGAACCCTGGAAGAGATCTTGATATTTGTTGCCCAGGGACTTTGCTAGCTGGGCCTTTGGGTTTTTCTGTTTGTTTGGACTTTGTTTTTTTCCTAAAGACTTCGTTTTTATCAGAACAGATTTAGATTTACAGTGAAATTGAGAGGAAAGCATAGAGATTTCCCCTATACCTCCGGCCGCCATACGTGCATACCTCCCCCATTATCAATATCACTAACCAGAATGATACTGTTTTTACCAAGGATGAACCTACATTGATAGAGCACCATCACCCAAAGTGCACAGTTTACCTTAGAATTCACTCTTTGTGTTGTACATTCTATGGGTTTGGACAAATGTATAATAACATCCATCCATCATTATAATACCATAAAGAGTATTTTCACTGCCCTAAAAATCCTCTGTGATCTATGCATCCCTCCCCTCCTCCCAATGCCTGGCAAACATTAATCTTTATATTGTCTCCACTAACCTCTTATTGTCTTCATGCCTTTTCCAAAATGTCATATAGTTGGAACCACACAGTGTGGAGCCTTCTCAGATTGGTTTCTTTCACATAATAATGTTCATTTAAGGTTCCTCTATGTCTTTGCATGACTTGATAACTCATTGCTTTTTAACACTGAATAGTGTTTCACTGTCTGGATATACCACAATTTATCCATTTACCTACCTAAGAACATCTTTGTTCCTTCCAAGTTTTGGCAACTATGAATAAAGCTGCTTATAAACATCTATGTGCAGGTTTTTGCATGGACATAAATTTTCAACTCCTTTGCCTAAATTCCAAGGAGTATGATTCCTGGATCATATGGGAAGAGTATGTTTAAGTTTTATAAGAAACCATCAAACTGTCTTCCAAAGTGGCTTGTATTCCCACCAGCAAGGAATGAGAGTTCCTGTTGCTTCATATCCTTACTATCATGTGATGTTATCTGTGTTTGAATTTTGGCCATTCTAATAGGTGTAGTAGTACCTCACTGTTGTTTTAATTTGCATTTCCCTGATGACATATGATGTGGAACGTCTTTTCATATGTTTATTTGCCATCTGTATGTCTTCTTTGGTGTTTGTAAAAGTCTTTGGCTCATTTTTTAATTGGGTTGGTGTTTTTCTTATTGTTGACTTTAAAGAGTTCTTTGTAGATTTTGGATAACTGTTCTTTATCAGATGTGTGTTTTGCAAATATTTTCTCCTAGTCTGTGGCTTATCTTGTAATTCTCTTAATATTGTCTTTTACAAAGCAAAACTTTTTAATTTTAATGAAGTCTAGCCTTACCAGTTATTTCTTTCATTATCATGTCTTCGGTGTCTTATCTAAAAAGGCATCACTATACACAAGGTTATCTAGGTTTTCTCCTGTGTTACCTCCTAGGAGTTATAAAACTTTATAAAACTATAAAGTTTTGCATTTTAAATTTAGGTCTATGATCCATTTTGAGTTAACTTTTGTATAACGTATAAAGTCTGTGGCTAGATTCATTTTTTTTGCATGCGATGTCCAGTTTGGGCCTTTTGTCTTTATTTATTTCATAAAAATATTTTGTCTATTTTATTTCTGTAATACATAGCCACATTTTTTCTTCCAGTAATATTGAGATATAACTGACATATAGCACTGTATAAATTTAAGGTGTACAGCATGATGGTTTGACTTACATACATCACGAAATGACTACCACAATAAGTTAGTAGGAATCTATCATCTCATACAGATACAAAATTAAAGAAATAAAAAATATTTTTTCTTGTGAGGAGAACTCAGGATTTACTCCCTTAACTTTCATATATAACACACAGCAGTGTAATTATATTTATCATGTTGTACATCACATCCCTCCTATTTATCTTATAACTGCAAGTGTGTACATTTTGACTATCTTCATCCAATTCCCCCTCCCCCGACTCCTCACCTCTGTTAACTGAAAATCTGATCTCTCTTTCTATGAATTTGTTTGTTTTTGAAGTATAATTGACCTACAACACTATCTTGGTTCCTGGTGTATAACACAGTGATTCAATATTTCTATACATTTCAAAATTATCTCCACAATAAGTCTAGTTATGAGTTTTTATTTTTCATTTATTTTTTCCCTCATTGTCAGCTGCAGCTTCTCTGTGTAATCACTGGGTCTGCTTTAGGCTGCTCTTAGTTTGCTTTTAATCTACTTTGCACTTAAAGCGGAACTCAGAGCTTCCAAGGAAACAACTTACCAAATTTGGTAAGTTAGTGTTATGAGCTGAACTGTGTCTTCATTTGTTGAAGACCTAACCCCCAGTACCTTAGAATATAACTGCATTTGGAGATAAGGTCTCTAAAGAGGTAATTCATTTAAAATGAGTTTATTAGGATGGACTCTAATTCAATATGATTGCTGTCCTTGTAAGAGGGAATTAGGCTACACACATAGAGGGAAGACCCTGTAGGGACACAGGGAAAAGACAACCATCTACAACCTAAGGAGAAGTCTCTGAAGAAACCAACCCTGCTGACACCTTGATCTCAGACCTCCAGACTTCAGATTGTGAGAAAATAAATCTCTGTTGTTTAAGCCATTCAGTCTGTGCTACATTTTTATGGTTGCTCTAGCAAACTAATACATTTAGTAATCGTAATTTTATATTCACTACTAACTGTCAAGTATTGGCTCGAAGAACTGAAGGTATTCAATCCATCACTTAGTAAGTACCTACTGTGCTCACTACTGAGCACCTACTATGTGCCAGGCTCCATCCAGTCGCTGGGCATACAGTGGTGAACAAGACATAGCTGCTGGCCTTAGGAGGGTTGCAAGCCTTCAAGAGGAGATAGACAGAGGAAGAAAGGATTATCACACACTGTGATAAATTAGCAACGAAACAGTCATGACCAGTGTGGTGTATGAGGAGAGACATACAATCCAAAACATGCTGGAGACAAGCAAGTCATCCAAGAGATGTTTGTAACCATGACGTTTTGGAGAATGAGTAAAAATCAGCCGGTGATGAAGGGTCCTGCCGTGACACCAGGAGCTGCACTGGAGAATTCGTGTCCCCAAGCACAGTGCATTGGGGAATGCTGTGCAGCCAGCATGCTTAAAGCGTCTGATGTGAATGGAAGTATTAGGAGAGGAAGCTGGAGAAGCAAGCAGACGGCAAGTCAGGATGCCTTGTAGACCATGACGTCTCTGGTTGCATGCAACCAAGCTGCCATACTCAGCTTAAATCAAGTGATAAGGCTTTATTAGATTAGGTGGAAGAGTGAAGAAACACAGAAAACATCTCATAATCCAAACCGTCAGGTCTCACCAGCAAAGTGGAATGTTGATCAGCTTGCAACAACGGCTCTCGACTTATTGATATTCCGGCTACTTTAGCAAAACTCATCTCCTCCAAAATGCATGTCTGTTACTGTTCCTCCGGGGATTCACTACACTTTAGATTTTACTCCCCTAGGCTTTCAATTCTGCTGTGCCTAAATCTACATCTTCTCCCCACCAATTCTTTCCTGTCTCTCCAATCCATGGATCTTGTTTACTGCAGCTTCTATGGCTTCATAGCTTCTGCTCACAGATGCCTTCGTTTGATGCACTTCACTATAAGTCTATTATCTGTGATGCTCTTACTATTTATGTTCCTCTCATGCCTCACATTTAAACCCACTGGATAGAGAGTCTGATTGGGTTGATAAGTCACAAGTCAATATAGAGAAACCCCGTTGGGCAGAGTTGTAGTACTAGGCTACTAGCTGCTACACACTAATCAGAAGTCCACTGCTGGTTCAGTCTCCTATCCCTCATCTAATCACCTTGGGCCATAATCATATCAACTAGTGCTCAAAGAAATAATTCCAATCAGTCACTACAGAAGTGGGCTATGATAGTGCCAGGTAAATGGAATTTCATAGGTTTTATCCAGAAGATGTTAAGGAGTCATTAAAAGATTAAGAGAAGGGCTTCCCTGGTGGCGCAGTGGTTGAGAGTCTGCCTGCCGATGCAGGGGACATGGGTTCGTGCCCCGGTCCGGGAAGATCCCACATGCCGCGGAGCGGCTGGGCCCGTGAGCCATGGCCGCTGAGCCTGCGCGTCCGGAACCTGTGCTCCGCAACGGGAGAGGCCACAGCAGTGAGAGGCCCGTGTATCGCACAAAAAAAAAAAAAAAGATTAAGAGAAATAAAATATGAATATTTTTTAAAAGCTAACTATAGTATAGCAAAAGGAAAGAGTGGTTTGAAGTGAAATAACCTAAAAAGGCTAGTTGTAAAGCTTCTGTGGTAACCTGGCAAGAGATGCCAAAGATTAGAACTAAGACATTGACAGTGGTGATGGCAAGAAGGGGGTAGAATGGAGAGATTTTAAATACATTAAATTAATAGTAGTTGCCGACCAGCTATAACTGGAAATTACAAAAGATGGAGCCATCAAGTATGATGCTGAGATTTCTGCCTTAATGGACAGTAACTTGTGAAATGAAAGAAATATGTATATTGGTCTCTGCTCTCAGTTCCCAGCACAGAGCTCCTAAAACCCTTATAAATTCCTAAGTGATTAGAGTACTGGGAGCATCCTTTGTTCTATGGGTGCCACTCTGGGTGGGCTCCTGGAGAGGGCTGGTTACCTCCTGGATGAGGGCTCCTGGATGAGGGCTGGTTACCAGAAAGACCAAACCAAAATTATAGGTTTGGAATTATCAGCGTCCCTCCGCAAACACACACACTTCTCTAGAGAGGTGAAAGGGGCTGGAAATAAAGTTAATAACTGAACATTCCTACATGAAGAAGCCTCCATAAAATCCCAATAGCATGGATCTCAGAGAGCTTCCAGGTTAGCAAACACACCCACATAATGGGAGGGTGGGAGAGTGAGGCACCCCAACGCTAAGGGAACTGAAGCTTCTGCACTTGGGGCCCTCCCAGAGATCTTCCCTATGTATCTCTTCATCTGTTCCTCTGTATCCTTTAGCATATCCTATAATAAACCGGTAAATGGAGGTAATTGTTTCCTGAGTTCTGTGAGCCACTGTAGCAGAGAAATTGAACCCAAAGCTTATGGGAACCTTAGACTTATAGCCAATCGGTCAGAAGCACAGGCAATAACCTGGACTTGTGATTGGCATCTGGAGTGGGGTGGGAGCAGTCTTGTGGAACTGAGCCCTTAACCTATGGAATCTGATACTATCTCCAGGTAAATAGGGTCAGAATTGAGTTAAATTGTAGGACACTCAGCTGGAGTCACAGAGAATCAACTGGTAGGGGAAAATCCCTCACACATCTGGGGTCAGAAGTGTTGTGAGTGTGGTTGTAGTGTGAGTGAAGGAGAAACACAGAAGGGAAGGCTGGGTTTTTCCTAACACAGAACCATTCCCTAAGATAACAGGCATTGGAGAGAAAGGGAAGATTATAAACGAGGTTTTAAGCATGTTGAATTTGAAGTGGCTATGAGAAAACACATTAGTCAGGGTAAGTAATCTTGTTACAACTGTTATAGCTAAACCTCCTAAATCTCAGAGGCTTAACACGATAAAAGTTTATTTCTTGTTCAAGTGGCCTTGGGGTGGAGGGTGACCCACTCCATGCAATCATTTAGGACCTTTCATCTTCAATATGTGGCTTCAAGGTCATCTTGACAGCGTCCCACACTAGATGGGGGAAGAGAAAAAGTGAAGAAAGCACACCTACTCTTAAGCATCTAAGCCCAGAAGTTAATATATCACCTTCAGTCACATTCTTTTGGCAAGAACTAGTCACTGGATGCAAGGAGGTTGGGAAGAGTTTAGGTGCGTGCCTGAGAAGAAATAGCCATTATCTAGCCAGTCTCTGCCACAAATTGTTGAGCAGAGTTTTCAGAGGCAAATGGACATACAGAACAAATTTTGAGCTGATGACATATTTGGGAATGGATCAGTTGGATCTCAAGGGAAGGGATGTAGCCAAACTCCAGGAACAGACCTTGGCTTAGAAAGGCTTTTGGTCAACCATTTTAGATTCATAGAGTGTTATGATTCCTTATGGCAATTTTTTCTCAACCTCATCATTAACTAGGAAGCTTAAATAACTTTCCCCATATTATGAATTTTCCTTCATGCCCTGAGAACTTTTTCACCTAATGCTAAGAAACAGCATCACATACAAGAAAGAAAAGAATTTTGTTGCAAGATGGAAAAAAGTTTGAATCCCAGCACCATTACTTATGGCACTTTGGTCATTTTACTTAACCTTTTGAGTTTTATTCCCACATGTGTAAAATGGGGAAAATAATATCTACTTTTTAGTCACTATAGTTCCTAGCCCAATAATAGGCACGTAATAAGCTTTCTTCTCCGCCCTTTTCTTCCTGCATTCCAACCTCACTTTCTGGTTTCCTCCCAATTATGAAATACTGAAATTTGTAGAAATCTGACAACTAATAAGGAGTATTATGTTTTTATTTTACATGTATATATTTGCCAAAAATATGAAAGGGAAAGTAATACAACTCAAAATACTTTAGGGCTTTGGGAACATAATATCAGAGGGATAAAAGTAAGCATGATGACAACTGATCTTAGAAAATTAAACATGAAGAACAAATCAAAGAGGGAGAAGTCAGAGTGATTTTCTGTGTGTAACTCTGGGATGCATGATAGGACATGGGGTAACCCACTAAGCAACATAAAGCCTCTTGGAAGCAAGAGGGCATGATGACTATTCCTAGAGGTAGTTGTTGGTGCCAGGGGTGCACAGCATTCAGAGTGTGATGTGTGACAATGGGGAACAGGTGTTCAAAGAACTCCGCTGGCCATCAACCATGATTACAAAGGCTATTACAAAGGAGGTGCAGCTGTGACAAGTGCCTTCTCTTGTGACATCTGTTGGCAGAGCACCTGAGGAGCTGTCAGAACAACAATGCATCAAAGAGATCTACCAAAGCAACAGTTCAGTTCTGTGGAGTACTATATCTGTGAGACATACAAGAACCACCAGAGCCCAGAAAAGACAACCAAGGAAGAAAATGGAGTTACAATACATTCAGGAATGGGGAGGACTTTACAATGAATGTGTTCATTTATCTAGTATAAATTTTTTTTTTGTAAATTGAATATTATAATGCACCAGAGGAACTTGTAATTTAGAGAAGACATCCACTGATCCTATAAATAATTGATTTTAAATAATCATTTTTTCGGGCTTCCCTGGTGGTGCAGTGGTTAAGAATCCACCTGCCAATGCAGGGGACACAGGTTAGAGCTCTGGTCCGGGAAGATCCCACATGCCGTGGAGCAACTAAGCCTGTGTGCCACAACTGCTGAGCCTGTGCTCTAGAGCGCATGAGCCACAACTATTGAACCCGCATGCTACAACTACTGAGGCCCACATGCCTAGAGCCCATGCTCCACAACAAGAGAAGCCACGACAATGAGAAGCCTGCACACCACAACCAAGAGTAGCCCCCACTCACCGCAACTAGAGAAAGCCCGCACGCAGCGACGAAGACCCAACGCAGCCAAAAATAAATAAATAAAATAAATTTATTTTTTTTAAATTGTAAAATAAAAAAAATTTTTTTTAAATAAATAATCATTTTTTCTTTACTGAAGGTTTTTTATGCCTAACATACCAGTCAGTGTTTATTAGGTTTTGCTGTTGTAACAAACAAACCCACAATCTTAGGAGCTTACAACAAGCTATTATTTCTTGTTGACATTTACACGTTGGATGTGAGTTGGCTATGACTCTGCCTCTAACAATTTCCTCATTCTGGAGGCTATACTGGAGGAGCAGTCTCTATCTGGGACCCGTACTTTTCTTGGCAGAAGAGGGAAAAAGCAATGGCAGAAAGAATGAGGGCTCTTACAGGTTCTGATTACACATGGGGCTCATCACTTCCATTCACATTCCACTGGGTCAAAGCAAGTCATCTGGCCAAGTCTGTGCTAATGGGGCAGGAGAATAGAGTTGTTTTACAGGGAGAGGAGATAAATAGTTGAGAACTATATTAAAATCTATCATAACGTATATTCCTAATGTAGAGTATATCTGCATATGTGTATGTTAAACTTTTAAAATTTCACTAGTTCAGAAATAATGCCATGTGCAGCAACATGGATGGAACTAGAGATTATCATACTAAGTGACATAAGTCAGAAAGAATTATAAGTGGAATCTAAAATGTGACATAAATGAACCTATCTATGAAACAGAAACAGACACAGAGACGTAGAGAACAGACTTGTGGTTGCCAAGGGGGAGGGTGGGGGAGGGATGGACTGGGAGTTTGGGGGTTATCAGATGCAAACTATTACATACAGAATAGATAAACAGCAAGGTCCTAATGTATAGCACAAGGAACTATATTCAATGTCCTGAGATAAACCATAACGGAAAAGAATATATAAAAGAATATGTGTGTGTGTGTGTATATATATATATCTCTGAATCACTTTGCTGTACAGCAGAAATTAACACATTGTAAATCAACTATACTTCAATTAAAAAAAAATAAAGTGCTAGCACACTAAAAAAAGAAAAAATTCACCAGTTCAGGTTAGATTAGATTAGCTTCTCTGAGAAAGCTAGGGAAAATATAACAACACCTTACCACCACAAAAGAATAACTCAGGGAAGAACTTTATGGCTTCTGAGAAGCAGGGTTTAAATGAGTAGTTCAATAAGTATTATTTCTTTTAACCCCTGTTCTACTCAATTAGGCAGCCAACTTTGTGCACCTGACAAAACCTGATCCCATGTTAACAAGATCCAAAGGAAAACTATTACTTCAAAGAACTGAAAAAAATTCTAAGGATAGGTATCGTTTCATGCATGGCTAGACCCAGAGGTCAAGAAATATCTTAAGGATCCTGTCTCTGTCTTTCTGAACTTCGGTACTTCTCTCCTCTCTATTCCCTTCATTCTTAGGCATCCCACCGATTTTTGTGGCAAAGACAGCCATGATCAGTTTTATAACCTACCAACCTAGCAACTGCAGTAAAAAAAAAAAAAGAAAAAAGGAAATGCCTTTCTAATAGTTCCAACAAATTTTCTGAAGAGAATTCTGTCTGATTGAGCTTGAGACATGTGTCTACCTCTGAAACCAAAAAGGAGAGTATTCTGAGCTCAGGCCCTGGTCACCTTCCATCTTAGGTACTGGAGGCAGGGGGCAGGCAGCAGGGGATTACCTGGACCTCATCGACTGAATAGGATTGTTACAGAGATGACAAAGAGGTTGTTGACCAAGGAATTGCTGCACAGAAAGCAAGCAAGCAAAGTATATCAAATCCTCGACTTGTAAACATTCTGGGGTGAGGTTATTCTTACCCTGTTCACCCACTTTTTCCTCTCATCTGTCTCCATAATGTACTTGTCTAGTACCACCAGCTCCTAATAGGCTAAAGAACAACTATACAGCCAAATTCTATAATCCTACTCCTAGTTTTCTAAAGTTCAAAAGGACATCAGTGGAGAGGCCCACTCTACTTTGCTATAGTTATTATATTTCATGCTAAATGAACCCACTATATCTTCACCAGTACACAGTAAGACTGCAGTCACCTTACTTAGCATAACCTCACCCCCAGATGAACAGGGAATGCTGTAAATTGCTTATCTCAGGTTTTGTCTCTTGCTACAATGCCTTCAATTATTTATCGAGTCCTAGGTATAATAAAATATTATAATTTATTCTCATAGACATGAAGTAAAGTACTTCTCAATTATTCTGATTTGGAATATGTTTTAGCAAAGAAAACTGCTTTCCCATGCAGAGTGAGCACAGGGCTATTAGAATGACTTAAGACAGATAAATATTGCCAACCGCACTGCCAGAAGCATTTTAGCAGCAAACCAAACAGTGAAACTCCATTTCTGCATGTTGCTGAAGAGTTTCCCAGTTGAGGATCACTGGGAAGGACTTTGACCTTCACCTTCTTCAGAGCCAGTCTTCTTTGACCTCACACATTTGTGACAGTCTCTTCCATTTCAAAAGAAAATCTCAGCTCATCTTTGAGTCTCAAAGTCTCTGCGGATCAACTTTGTTTACCCCTTCCTTGCAGAGATTCTTAAAGTCAAATCAGAAATTAAAGTTTATCAGAACTAGGCAAGTGTTGCCTGCCTCAAGACTTGAATGTGCTTAAAATGCATCCTTGAAATGTTACACAACTATGTTTTCTTATAGCACCAGGCACTTTTTTTTTTTTTTTTTTTTTTTTTGCGGTACACGGGCCTCTCACTGTTGTGGCCTCTCCCGTTGCAGAGCACAGGCTCCGGACGCACAGGCTCAGCGGCCATGGCTCACGGGCCCAGCCTCTCCGTGGCATGTGGGATCTTCCCGGACTGGGGCACGAACCCGTGTCCCCTGCATAGGCAGGCGGACTCTCAACCACTGCGCCACCAGGGAAGCCCGGTACTTTGTTTTTTAATTAACTTTCTAATTTGGTGTCCTGGGTGTTTTCTTCTTGTTTTTTCCTTTCAAGGACAGACTTCAAGTACAAAAAACTTTCTGGAAAAGTGACAAATACACTGCTGCTCTCATTTGCCCATTAAAGTTTCCATCTAGAACAACTCTTAGATTTCTAAGGTCTTTACTTCTGAACTATCTTCTAATGCATCATAGCCTTTACAATGCTTTCATAGTGGTCTGGTTTATCTAGAATTTTCATGAACAACTAAGTATTGCATACCTTTACGTTGATGACTAGCTTAATGATTTTTGATGTGTTTTACTTTTTTTTTTTTTTTTACATTAGTCTGACTTTATACTTATCTGGATTGGAAAAATATTCTAATACTTTGTAAACAACAACAACATGCACACACACACACACACACACACACACAACCAAGAGCCTGACAGTAGTACAGTAGTAAAAACAGAATTTATTCGGGAACCATTGGAATAGGAGGAAACAGACCTCAGTATAGAACTGGCCTCAACTCTAAATACAACATGGACAAGTGGGGATTTCCAGCCAAGGAAGAGCTTATGGCTGGGTTGGGGGGGGGGATGGTCAGTGAATGGAAAATTCCTAAGAGGTATGTCAAGGGAAAAGGGAGATTTCTGACTAAACAGGCTTGCCAGGATTCTTGCTGAAGGCAGACCAGGATGATGAAATATTACCTGGGAGATGTTGGGGAATGAGGAACTGGATCAGATGTGCTGGGTACTCAGACATCCAGGCTGGGGATTCTGCTAAACTTGTTTAGCAAGACTGTGTCAAAATTGGGCAATGCAAAGATGGACACAAGTCCAAAGGTCAAGGCCTAGTTGGGAAGAGGGCTCCTCAGAGCCTGACTGAAATTTGGTCAAGGAGGACGTCTTTGTCGACTTTCTCCCCCCACTATCGAGTCACCAAGGGTTGCAGAAGTTAAAGTACATAAGGTGCTGAGCCTATCCCTGCCCCTCCTCATTTACTGATCTGTTACTGATCTGCTGAACTTCTACCCAACATTTGCCTGTTTTGAAAGTATTTGCCTTATTCTCCCCAGAAAGCTGTGAGCTTCTCGATGACAATGATCGTTCTTTCTCTTCTTTGTTTCACTTGAAATGCCAGAGTAGCTTTTCAACAAACATTTCTTCATTCGAATGATTTCATTTCTCTGTTTCTTTCAAGGATAATGAATCGGGGGGGGGTCTTTGAAACATCAGTTTTGCTCAGTTGACTGACCAGTATTTGGGAACCACCACCAGAGCACCCCACCGTCCCTCTAGTTTAGTGGGATTACTTAATCTCTTTTTGTTTCAGTTTTCTCAACTGTAAAATGAGAACCAATACACTTCCACCAATACATTTCCAGCATCTTCTGCACGGGGCTGTCGTGGGTGTCAAACGAATTATCTCTGTCAAAGTATTTGATAAACTTGAAAATGCTATGACCATTTTTTGGAAGTATGAAGCGCCCAAAACATTCACATTCAAACTCTTATTCTACAGGCAAGAGATATAAACCTGAACACCAGCATGACCTCTTTCTGAAATCCTCATGACCAGCTTCAAAACATGTAAATTACAAGAAAGGTTTCAAAAAAGCCAATAAGTTTGTTCAGATATTTCATGAATTGAATATCCTACATATTTGAAAAGCAAGATGAAATAGAATAGCTGCAAGCATAGGAAGCATCATCGTCTCTGTGCCTTGTTTTTAACCTTACTCAAGCTATCAGGTATCTTCCCACAGACCATGACACCTGGTGCTATCCTGTATTATTTTACAATATCAGTTACGCTTAGGTCTCCAGACCTGTTCATCTACAAGAGCACTGGCTTTCAGAGCGTTGATGAGCCCCTTAATTAACTTGCTATTTCTAAGAACAGGTTCACCACTCTGCTTCATCCACATTGGAGTTGGATTTCACAAGTACAAAGATGTTTGTAACTAGAACACCTAATTCCCAAAAGAAGCACAATTGAAGAGACAACCTATGCCACTGTATACCATTGCCTAAAGTTGCTGCTGACCAATTCAATCTTCAATAAATGAGTGATGCCTTAACTTAAAAAGTTATAATTGGGCTTCCCTGGTGGCGCAGTGGTTGAGAGCCCGCCTGCCGATGCTAGGGGACACGGGTTCGTGCCCCGATCCCACATGCCGCAGAGCGGCTGGGCCCGTGAGCCATGGCCGCTGAGCCTGCGCGTCTGGAGCCTGTGCTCCGCAACGGGAGAGGCCACAGCAGTGAGAGGCCCGCGTACAGCAAAAAAAAAAAAAAAAAAAAAAAAGTTATAATTTTATCAACCATTTATTCTAAAAGTGCACTTCTTTCAAATTCTCTTCTCACCAGATACACATTTCTTAGTAAAAACCTGATGGTGAACATACCTAATAAGTATTCATGATATGGCCTGTAGTTAACCATGAATAGAGGCACATTTTTCATGGTCCTTAGTATTAGATGTGGTGATTTGTATGTTTTGCTCCTTTCACCCCTTACTACAATCTTTCTTTTATTTGTGCTAATTATACAGTACCAAAAGACTATATTTCTTTGAGTTGAAAAGATGGTTTGTTCCACTTAAGGTGAAATGCAGATTTCCCACTAAAAGGCAAATTCTGCATTTCAAAAGACTGAATAGACTGGTACTTACAGAATCCCAGCTGGTTAAATTTAGAGCGTTGGAAAAGATCCAATCCAAGAATAGTCTCCGGCCTTAGGCCTGTAACATTTTTATTTGATAGTGCATTGGAAAGAAAAAAAAAACATTCATTTTAAGCTCTTGTTTTTCCAACATACTGTTCTTCTGTGAGAGGCGAATTGGTGTTGATAGTGGTATTGGCCTCAAAACCACTGCTTCCCTTAAACGATCTATTTCACTTTTGCTATGCCGGTTTAAAGGGGCTTCTGTTAACAAATGTTTATACTGAGACTATCCTCTCCTGCCTCTAAATGTCAAGTGCTTCCTTTCTGGCTTCACCCCATTTTGCCGCCCCATCTTTGAGACTTTCTCCTCCTTGAGAGATGGCAGGGTCATAAGTGCCCAAGTATTAGTACTCATTGCTGCAGTAGGGAACGTTTCTTTGACAATTTTTCCACTTACTCACTGATTTCTAATTCATCCAGCTCATACTTTGGCTCAGGATATAACCTGCTGTCCATTTCCAACCCCAGACTCCTAGCTGCCATTTCTGCAAATCTAGTATTCCTCCAAATGTGCATCAAAATCACCTGGAGTGGGGATTAAAAGGCCTATTTCTGGGCCCCATCCCAAATCTAATGAATCAGAATCTGGAGGAGAGGCCTGGGGATTCGTATTCGTAACAAACTCTCTCCAGAAGATTCTGAAGTTTGAGAACTATTGCTCTCTGCTCAGCCAGCTTTCTCTAGCGATGGTAACTTCGTAACCTCTGTTAAAGCTGCAGCATATGTGTAATTGAGGTAGTGCCCAGTGCTCTAACAGTAAAAACCAAAATCTCTGTGACTTAACCCAAGAGACATACAGGGAGAGATGCTCTGCTCTAGACAGTCATTGTGGGACTGAGCCTGACAGGCCTCTGCTTCTTCACTCCATGTTTCCCAGGGTCACCCTGCATATCAACATCCAGCCGGACAGCTAGGGAAGAGAGAGTGGAAGACCCCCTAGGAGATTTTTATGGGCCTGGCCTGGAAGTGGCCTCCATCACTTCTGTCTATATCCCCATGGCATGAACTTGAGATTCCACCTTGAGGCCTGGAAAGTGCTAGGGAAAGCAGGCCCTGGGCAGCCAATTTCCAGAAACCACTGTGCACCGCACTGTGCACCACTGAGCAACACTCTACTGGACCCTGGCATCGCTGCGACTAACGCCACCCAGAGGGTAAAGAAGCAAAGTGCATAGTTCCACAACACATTAAGAAGTATCGGAGCTCTGTTATTCAAAGACCCCTATTTCCAGAACTTCCTGCTTGAGGAGGAAAACCAGGATCCCCTCAAGGCTTATCTCTTGAACTGTTTGAATCCTCCATATTTCTTTTTTGTTTTGTTTTGTTTTTGTTTTATTTTGTATCTTTACCTTGATAAACATTGTCATTTTGCCACATTTGTTCTATCTTTCTCTATATAGCTATAAACTTTTTTTTTTTTTACATCTTTATTGCCTCCATATTTCTTTTTCTTAACATTTCTCCCTGGTTATCTAGAAACACAGGTAGATTTTGTGAAATTTTGCAGATGAGCTACATGAATACTATAATACATAAAAGTTGGTGGGTAAAGCAATATGTTCCTGATATTGAAAAACAAGAAAGTTGTGTATTTGTACAACTTTCTTGTTCACATACAGACACCCACACACACATTCTCTATATATACACACACATCATATACATTTTCATATATGTATATTACATGTATATCTGCCGCTGGATTTTGTTGTGTAACAGATATAGTTTTCATGAAATCACCGCTTTGCATTCATTCTCTTACTAAGGAGACATAGGGTACCTCTGCCCAGGAAAAATTAAGGACTACGTGGCCAAGTCAACATAAAGGTGATTCACGAATACATTCATGTGCCTTTTGAGGCACATCTCACTGTTCTATCTCTTTCAGATAAAACTGAAGTGAAGAAATCAGCAAAGTTTGAAAAATTGCCTTCTCACTTAAACACTGCCAGTTACACTGAACAATTTTAACAGACACATTATTTTAATAGGCACAGTGTATTCAAATACACTTCAAAACAGTGTATTTGAAGTTCTCAACCTGAAATGGGCTCTAAGTTCTAATGCTACATACACACATTGTTTTGTTGGTAGTTTTCTCAGAAAACTTTCAGAATCAAACGTGCATTAGTTGTGCCTTTTCCATTTCCTAAGTCAAATGTTTAACAAATATTCACTGAGCAAGTGCTAAGTATAAGACACTCCTCTAAGCACTGAGGGGACAATAATGAACAAGCATGAAGTAAAAAATGTCAAGAGTAGGCAGTTAATAGAATAAAGCTATAGAGTGTTATGGGGCTATTACTATAGGACAGTCCTTTCCGAGCTGTAAACATCTGAATAGAAACCCCAGTGGAGGGAAGGTTGTGCCGTGTGAATATTCATGAGAAGAGTATCAGGCAAGGTAAGAAAAAGTGCTAATGCTCTGATGAAAGAGTCTATCTTATATGAGAAATCTCTAGCATATGCCCATTTAAGAAAATTCCCTTATATGATTTTGAATAAATATGTCACCTAAATGCTATCATCTTTCTTGGAAAAAGCATTAACCACGTACTTTTATTTGTCTGCTCTGATAAAATGGTCACTCAGGAACTGTGTTCCACTGCAAAGTAATAGAAACAAACAAACAAACAGGAACATAAACAAAATAGGGGATTTTCTTTCCTTCATGTCAGTTTAAGTCGGGGAGCAGGTGATGGAGAGCTGGAAAAGGGGCTCCACCATAGCACCAAGGTTTCAGCCTCTTATCTTTTTGCTTTTCCATTCTTAGTGCATGGATTTCATCTTCAGCTTCACTTCATGGTCACAATAGGACCACTGCAGCTTTAAGCTTTATGTCTAAATTCCAGATAGGAAAACAAGGGCACATAAGTACCCCCTATCTGAATTTGCTTTCCTGGTCTCTACCCCTAACTGCCAGCTTCTGGAGAACTTTCCCACACCATCACCTAACCGTTTCTGTCACAAGTCAATTGGTCATATGGCCCCTTTATCTACAAGGAATGTTAGGAGACATATTTTTACTTGGATACATTGCTGTCCTCAACAAGATCAGAGTTATAGGATGAAGGGGAAAATCAATATTAGTAGACTACTAAAACCAAATAACTATGGCTTCAGTTATAAGAGGTGTAAACAAATGATCAACCTCCATTTGATAGCCAACTATGAGTCTAAAGTTCAATAATCCTGTCAATCATTTATCCTCCCTAGGTTATGGAATACCTTTCTCAGTATATTCATCACTTACTCTTCATTCCTTTTCTTTGAGTCTCCACACATAGCTCATCATTTGTAATCTCCTCAGGTTGCTATATCCCTGAGGAAGTCTACAAATAGCATCTCTCTTCCCTGAATTGGGGAAATAAAATAAAGCAGTAGCAGATGGAAGCCAAGTATCATTTTGGTTACTCGTAGAGACCAAGTTGGAAGGTGTGGTTTCAGGTTTCTCAGTCAGTAGCTACTACTGAACCCCAAAATAATACAGACCTTCCTACTGGCAATGCTGGACTCCTACAGAAAAAGCTCACTTCCAAGAGGCCAAAATGCTGTTATATTTCACAAACTTAGCAATCAGATAAGTCACCCAGTAGTGGAGTATTTCACTGTCATCACCACCTGGAAAGAAATCTGAGGTGTGGGGGAAAAGTTCTCCCTGAGACTTGTGGTATCTGGCCTCCTTGTGGCCCTAGGGAATCATTCTTCTCAGAATTCAGGCCCTTGTGTATACCCTTCCCTTCAATCTGCTTGAACCAAAAGAATGCATCAGCCTTAAGCCTAAAGCTTAAAAAGCTCACTTGCTGCTTCAATGGCTTTCTTGAGACCTGTGAGCCAATTTGTAAGGATCAAGCTACCCTTCCAGAAAGGCCACTTAGAGAGGGAGGGGACGTGAGATTACAGAGGAAGAAAGAGAAATCCAGCTGTCCCAGGGTTTCAGCTAAGCCAGGTCCCTACTGATTCACCTGCTTAACTACAGCCCCGTGAGTGACCACCCGCGAGGTGAGAAGGATTGCTCAGCTAAGTCAGCCCAGATGGCAAGAATGTAGCAAATAAAGTCTTGGTTGTTTTAGATTGCTAAATTTGGGGGTGGTCTGTTACAGAACAATCAATAACCAAAGCAATTACCCCCTGCTATTTCTTCTTCTATAATTTTTATACTGTTTCCTTCTTATCTAGTCTTGGCTTCAGTGTGTATTCCCACTGAACTTGAAATATTGGCAAGTTCTCAATAAATATTAGCTATTATTACGTAAGTCGCTTTGTAAATGGAAAATGTAAGATTAAGTGTAAATATTCAGAGTAACAACCATTTTCAAGCGTTGTTTGCTGCTAGTTGCCGTCTTGAAACTCTAAAATGATACCCAGTCTGCTTAGGGATCCAAGATTGTCATTTTTATGGTCTTCTATCAGTTGCAGTCCCCCCTCTATTTCTGTACAACATCAGGCAGTCTTTCTCATTTGCTTCCTCTTAGAAGTTCTCATGAGTGCTATCATACATTATGAACTATCCTTCTTATCTACACTGTGTTTTTCATCTTCCCTTTCTCTTCCCCCCCATTCTGCTGCTTCCGATAAGAAGCTTCTCTAGACTGCAGCCACTGGGCCCTAATAGTTGCTATTCCTATAGCCTAATATTCCATAAACTTGTATTTTATGTAGCTGTCAAATGCATTTGTTCGTATTAACAAATAGGATGGTAATACTTGGGCAAACTGGTGACCCAGTATTTCCTCCCCTTTTGCATCTGCCAGTACTGAGAAGTCAGTGGAAAGCTTTCTGCTTGCCTTCATTTCTAGGCATCCAGCTGGGAGCAAAAGGACAACCTGCAAATTTTCTTCATGCAAAGTTGTATCCTCTGAACTCCAGCAAATTTTGATCTGGATCTCATTGTACTATGTCAAAGATGCGTTTAGGATCTAAATTTTCAGAATATTTGATTACCAGTGTTCTAGGTTGACTAACCTTGTATTCATCCTGGGCTGTAGGAGAAACAGGAGGCACAATGTCTAATGCTCACAATACTTTTAAGGGCCAATGAAAATATTTATTTTTTCCAATCAGAAGGAAAAACGAACTTAGGTTGAAGAAAATAATTTTAATATTATAATATTCATCCATATACTAACACAGTAGTAAAATATAATTTAAAATATTTTTATGGAGGAAGAAACCCATGAAGTCAAAAGTGCCTCGAGCCCAAGAAAGTCATAATGTGGCCCAAGCTTTATTAGGCTAATCGTTCTCAAAATTCAGAAGGCATGAGAATTTCCTGTGATCTTTCTCTTATGGATTTTCAGAGACAGTAGCAGCGATTCCATTAAGCAAGGCTAGAATAAATCTCAGGAACCTGCATTCTTAATGGGCAATCTAGGTAATTCTACTACACACTGAATTAGAGGAAAACTAAAGAAGTAAAGCCAGAAATGAGGCAAGTTGTTGTCTGTACGGAACAGAGTTGAGGCATGGGACAAATAAGGTGTGAGTATGTTGCTTTATAACTTTTCTGTCCTGATTGATTTGTTCTCACCACCTGCGTATGGCAAGTATTAAGCTGCTGGCTCCATGATCAGCAACTACTTGATATTCCTTTGAAATTCTATCTGTGGGTAGATTATTCTACAGAAGAGGAGCACAATTTATTGACTACAGGACAACCACTTCTATTGTACACTGGCAAACAAAATATATCAGATGAGCCTTGAAAAAAGCTGAGATTCCAGTGCACTATACAAATTGTAGCTGGGTCTGTGTACAAATGGGACCAGTGGGGTAGAGACTGAAATACTAAGCAAAAAATGAAAAAACTGTACATTTCAAAGCAAGAAGAGAGAAAGTTTCTTTTTGTTCATTTGAAATAGCTTTAGATGATTCCCTAAGAGAAGGGTGAAATCAAGATGTACAAGGGAAAGAGAAAATAAAAGACAGTTGGGTTGGAATGACTGGTGTGGAAACTAGCCACCTGTGATCCCTGCACTCATTGGATGTATCAAAGGTCCTGCAAGAATGGGCTGCTTTCCATGTATATGTATTTAGAGTCTCCCCATGATTACTCACTTATGATAGGGTATGTAACAGTAGCCTATGTGGCAGATGGTTTAAGGACCTGAAATTTATTAAGAAGTTCAACCAGATTGCCCAGCAAAAGTCAGCTTCCAGCCAAGCTGATTATACAGAGGCTGGTAAATTATTCTTTAATTAAGATGAACTGAATAACCACCAAAGAATTTGTCAGAGGTCAGGGCCTAAATAAAGCTAGAAACCCATTATAAATAGTAACATCTTCCCTAAGAGAGACCATGATGTGAGCCACAGCGTGAACTGAAGTCATTGGTTATTCCCTCCAAGCCCTGGAAAATACAATCCAGTGTTTCATGATTCCAAAGTGCCTCATAACATGTATTATTTTATCTTTACAACAAGCCTGTTAGGAGCCTGGAGATATGATTCCCATTTTACACAGGAGGAAACAATCACAAAGAGATTAAGTAACTCACTGAATGTTCCTGTTCCAGAATGAAAGAGGATAGACAAGTTGAATTCTGAGCTGTGAATTTCTAGTGCATCATTTAGCTCATTGCCTTGCTCGCCTAAAATCCCAAAATAGATTTGACTGTTCTGAATATTTAAAAAAGATAGTATAATTAGTTAAATTAAAGATGTCTTGACGGACTTGAATGCTATTTCTTATCTGCCCCCATCCCCCTGGACATGGTCTGTGAAATTTCTTTTCTCAAGGACAGTGTTGATTTAATTGGAAAGAATCATGTTCTCGTTTCCTATTTTGGCTACCACAGTACCCCAGCCATATGCACAGTGGCCATCTGGAAAAATCTCTTCCTAACTCGAAGGAGTATTGCTTCAGTTTGCCCTGAAACTGTTTACCCACTGGCACTGCTCTTCATTTTCAGAATCAGTGTGATTTCTACTTGGGTTTACTTGAGATTCTGCCTAATAATCAAAACAAACAGTGGTGCATAAGCCTCCATAGAGAATCTGCACACGTATTTAGAGAATACTCTCCCAGCGCTGCTCTATAATTTGTTCCTTTTTTTGAAGTTTTTGTTTTTTAAAAAGAGTTGTTGAATTCAGCTTTTGTTCAATGTATTCATGACTACAAGTCTTGGTGGGTTTTTTTTTCTTCTTTTCCTTTTTTCAGACTAAGAAATACTCAAAGGTATAATCAGGTCCTTCCACAGTATTTAATTAGTCATAATTAAAAGACATCTACACAAAGAACAGTGTTTTCAAAGTCTTTTCTTCTGTTACATTGATAATGAATTAAGAAATTAATTGGCAATGTGAGTAACAATAGAAAATGTCAATGAGAAAATCTTAACTGTCTTATAAAACTATCTTCTTTTGTAGATCATGTTCTGTCACTGTATTTAATTCAATGACATTCCCAATCACTAAAATTTTTTTTTAATGCATAAGAATGGTGGGATAGGAAGGGCAGAAAGAGGTATAAACCCATATTCCGGTAAGATTGTTTAAAATGATCAAATCTCTCAGCTACGACATTAGATTTTGGAGATTTTTTAAATCTCCAAATCTCTTACGGATAATGAGGGGGGGTGTGGATAGGGAACAGCAAAAAGTGTTGGAAACATGATGACTTATTTTCACACCGAGCAATCTGACTCTATTGCTTAATAATATATATGGAAATATTACACATATGGTTAATTCTAACAACAATAACAAGGTCTCATGAAGAGCAGTTTAATAAAGAATTTGGAAAATATTATCTCATGCTTCCATCTTTAGTCTTTCACAAGACTGTTTTCTATGGACATGTATAAACTTTATCCTTCTACTTTAAATGATGTATAATAGTTTATATTTGGCCAAAAAATAGTAATCAATTATAACAAGTATGACAGATTAATGACATATATGTTTATCATATAAAAAGCTTATACAAGTCTATAATACAAAAATACCAATGCAGGCAGGCAAGGGGCATGAACAGAATCATATACAAACAATACTGATGACTAATAAACATAAAGTAGGTCAATTTCACTAGTAATCAAAGAAATACAAATCAAAATGAAATAACCCTTGGCAAGAATATACAATGGAGAAAAGACAGTCTCTTCAATAAGTGGTACTGGGAAAACTGGACAGCTATTTGTAAAAGAATGAAATTAGAACACTGTCTAACACCATATACAAAAATAAACTCAAAACGGATTAAAGACCTAAGTAAGACTGGACACCATAAAATTCCTAGAGGAAAATATAGGCAGAACACTTTTTGACATAAATCATAGCAATATTTTTTGGGATCTATCTCCTAAAACAAAGGAAATAAAAGCAAAAATAAACAAGTGGGAGCTAATTAAACTTAAAAGCTTTTGCACAGCAAAGGAAACCATCAACAAATCAAAAAGACAACCCACTGAATGGCAGAAAATATTTTCAAATGATATGACCAGTAAGGAGTTAATATCCAACGTATATAAACAGCTCATACAGCCCAACATCAAAAAAGAAAAAGACAAAAAAACTGTTTAAAAAGTGGGCAGAAGACCTGAAAAGACGTTTTTCCAAAAGGAAATGCACATGGTCAACAGGCACGTAAAAAGATGCTCAACATCGTTAACCATCAGGGAAATGCAAATCATAACCACAATGAGATATCACCTCACACCTGTCAGAAAAGCTATCATCAAAAAGAACACAAATAACAAATGTTGGCGAGGATGTGGAGAAAAGGGAACCCTTGTACACTGTTGGTGGGAACGTCAATTGGCGCAGTCACTGTGAAAAACAGTATAGAGGTTTCTTGAAAAACTAAAAATAGGACTACTGTATGACCCAGCAATTCTGCTCCTGGGTATATATCCAGATAAAACAAAGGAACTAATTCAAAAAGATACATGCACCTCAATGTTCATAGCAGCATTACCTACAGTTGCCAAGATATGGGCACAACCTAACTGATGAATGGATAAAGAAGATGTGGTGTATGTGTGTGTGTGTGTGTGTGTGTGTGTGTGTGTGTGTATATATATATATATATATATATATATATATACACACACACACATACATACATACATACATACACACAATGGAATACTACTCAGCCATAAAAAAGAATGAAATTTTGCCATTTACAGAAACGTGAATGGATTTGGAGGGCACTATGCTAAGTGAAATAAGTCAGACAAAATAAATACTGTATGATGTCATTTACATGCAGAATCTAAAAAATAAAACAAACTAGTGAAAATAACAAAAAGAAGTAGACTTAGAGATATAGAGAACAACCAGTAGTTGCCAGTGGGGAGAGGGATGGGGGAGGGGCAACATAGGGGAAGGGGATTAAGAGGTACAAACTATTAGGCATAAAATAAGATACAAGGATATACTGTACAATACAAGGAATACAGCAAATATTTTATAATAACTATAAATGGAGTATAACCTTTAAAAAATTGTGAATCCCTATATTGTATACCTGTAACATATAATATTGTATATCAACTATACTTCAATTAAAAAAATGAAATAACCCTTAACTCCTATATCAGTTTTAAGAATGTCTTAAAATCATAATACCCGATATTTGGAGAGGCTAGGGTAAAACTGATATTTGGAAATGAGCACATGCTTTGACTTAGTAATTTTACTTCTAAGAATTTTCTCTAAAATTATTTTCAAAGATGAAGTTAAGGACTTACATTAAAAGTTATTTATCATAACAAATATCACAGTAAATTTGTAATATCAAAAAATAGAAATAATCTAATGTCAACAGTAAAATTTGAAATATATATTAATCGTCCATTTACTTGAATATTATGCCAATAAAACTATTTCTGAAGAATATATAATGACATGGAGAATACTTATGATATAATGTTTTGTGGAAAACAAAATATAAAACTATATTATCCAATTTTTTTAAACATTATGTCTAAGTATACAGAGAGAAGAATAGAAATATATTAAAATATTAATGGAATTATACCTAGGTGGTTGAAATCACTGGAAATTTTCTTCTCTAATTTTTGTAAAACGCCCTACAAGGAATAAGTTCTATTTTATGATTGTAAAATATGAAATTTATTTTTAAAAAAAAGGTCAGGGGCTTCCCTGGTGGCGCAGTGGTTGAGAGTCCGCCTGCCGATGTAAGGGACTCGGGTTCGTGCCCCGGTCCGGGAGGATCCCACATGCCGCCGAGCGGCTGGGCCCGTGAGCCATGGCGGCTGAGCCTGCGCGTCCGGAGCCTGTGCTCCGCAACGGGAGAGGCCACAACAGTGAGAGGCCCGCGTACCGCAAAAAAAAAAAAAAAAAAAGTCAGGATTAATATGTTTTTTTGAAGCAATAAGTACTAGAGCAGAAACATGTTTTTAAAATTAGACCTGCCACAATTAAATGTAACTGAAAATATGTATAATATTTAATCTTTGTACCTAAAGACCATAAAGGCACAATATTCAAACCATAGATATTTTAACATTATTAAGGAATTCACTAATAAATTTAAAGTGACAAATGTCATTATCTACCCAACATAATCAGATAGAGTTTAATTTCAAATTGAACTCTATTTGGATTCCTTAATTCTGTGCTAAATAATTTGGAAATCCACTAATTAATGAATCAGATAGAATAATAGCAGGTATAAAATGATCATAGAAAGATTAATAGTCATTAATAATCATGTTCATATACATTACTATATTTTACCCTTATATTTATAAATAGGAATAGTGCTTTCCTGATTAGAGATATGGAGAAATTTGTTAGAGCAAAATTAAGGAAGTTGCCCAAAGTCTCTTGGCAAATCAGTGATAGAACCAAGTTTTGATTTTGTTCCTCTGATTTCTAATCCTGGACCAAAGTCCAGAGTTTGTGCCAATATTCCATGCTGGCACCCTAAAATAATCACTCTCTCTTATCCACTCATGTGATTCTACCAAAAATATTTGCTCTTAAAGTACATCATCATCTGTAACCGGTGAGTTTGATGAACACCACATATTTGTATTGAACAGCCTTGGAGACAGTCATGAGTCTGAAGTGGGCTCAGATTTCCACTAGATGGCATACAGCCTACTTCTCGCCTGATGAGCGGGTTTCAAAGAATTTGCAGCAATTTGTCACATTTTTAAATGTAATCAAAATCTTAACAGATAATTACATGAACATTGTTTAAAAAGTCAATTAATGCAAGGGCTTAAATTTTCACTACTTTTTTGAACTTTTAAGTGATATACCTTTATTTCTTTTTCCAAAACTATAGAAATGACCTGTGGATTTCTCATTTGGTAAGATGATCAGTGTGTCTCCCTCTTCCTTTCACCCTACCTTTCCCTTTCTACTTCTTATAACTGCCATCTCTACTTTTACATGATCAAAGGTGGTGACATTTACAATCTGTCTGTCAAGCTTCGTTCATAGGATGACTTTAAATGATGGAACTAGAAATAGGGTAACAATATAACTGACAACATAATATTTTTTTCACTAACAACCAAGTAGTTTACTATAATCCCACTTCTCTTCCTGCATAACTAGTATATGTTCATTTTGACCTGGAGTTTCCCATCTCCTTTTCCCCCTATTTTTCCTTTTTCTCATAAAATTCTTTGACTTTTCTTCTAATACTTCCATGGATTTTCTTTTTAATCATAATCACTTTTAACTTTCCAGAAACTGTTCAAGTTTTCTGATTTTACTTTTTATGTAGTATACTCTTTTTCTTTTACTAATGAAGTTTCTTTTTTTCTCAGCTCTACTTAAGAACTTAATCTGAATTTTAGTTTGGAAGTTCTAACTTTTTTTGTATTGAACAGTCTTGGAGACATGAAGTCATGAGCCTTTCCTTTCTTTCTTTTTTTCCTTCCTTTCTTTTCTTCCTCTTCCCTCCCTCTCTTGTCTTTCTCTTTCACTTTCTGGGTATAACAGCTCACAGGATCCCTGCCCCCTGTTTGATCACTCTGTAACAAGTTTTCAGTGTCCCACAGGTCCTCAGTGAGATTGGGCCCCACTTGTACACAGGCTTTTATCACCTCCTTCCTTTCCTTGTCTCACTCCCCTACTCTCCCACTAGAGTTTCTAGAGATCACTTCCTAAATAAACTGCAGTCCTCACTCAGTATGCGCAGGGGACTGGTTTCAGGACCACCATGGATACCAAAATCTGCGTATGCTCAAGTTCCTTACATAAAATCACAAAGCACAGTTTGCCCTCGGTATCTGCGGGTTCTGCATCCTCAGATTCACCCCAAGTGGATGCAGAACACATGGATACCAAGGCACGACTGTACTTGCATTGAAACGAAGACTGTAAATTTCTAAAGTGTGTCAGACCTTGACTGTTCATTCACATTAACTGTAAAGTAATTGATTAAATTGTCATAAGGCATTCATTTTGTTGGAAGATTCCTACTTAACCAATTTAGATGTTTTTGCTCTTAAGCGTGAATACCCTTACTACCTGTCATAGCCTCTAGCTCCTAAGACACTGCCCATACACTGCCAAGACATTTGGGTTTTCTTTCTTTAAAGAAAAAATATACTACTTTAAAAACAATCGTTTGTTTGCCGCTGGTGTTGAATTTGCCTGGGAGGTAAATGTCTTCACTTCTGGATGTTGCAGATTTGGATGGTGGGGTTGGTGTTGGGGAGGGAGGTGGCAAGGAGGATACAATTGATTTGAAGACGACCTTGTTACCTACTTCTTCAGTGTCTCCCCTGCTCTACCCATTGTATCTGAGAGCTGAATTGCTTTGGGGTTCTGCAGGGCATAGCGACTCTGATTGGCTTTAACCTCTTACTGCATAATTTCAGCAACAGCTTGCTCTGCTCCACTTTAAGGCTCATTTATTCTCCTTCCAGATCATTGCTGAAATTTCCTACTGAAGATGGTTCATTTCCTATTCTCATGACTGTAGGTTTATACATTTTTATATCAGTCACTTTATGATCAACTTAAGGATGGCCTCTTGAAGGAAAGGAAACAAATGCATGTGATCAGAGTGCCATATTAAAATAGATGCTAGCTGTTTGCATTTTATTAATAAAGATATCAGCAAAATGTACCTTATACCTTGTATAACTATGAACTATTAAAATAAAATCCCAGGGCTTCCCTGGTGGCGCAGTGGTTGAGAGTCCGCCTGCCGATGCAGGGGACACGGGTTCGTGCCCCAGACCGGGAAGATCCCACATGCCGTGGAGCGTCTGGGCCTGTGAGCCATGGCCGCTGGGGCTGCACGTCCAGAGCCTGTGCTCCGCAACGGGAGAGGCCACAACAGTGAGAGGCCCGCGTACCGCAAAAAAAAAAAAAAGATCCCATTCGTGACTAGAGGATCATAAAATATATACAATTTTGGTGCAGAAAGCACCTGACTCCATTTTGATGGGCCTTACTTTTTAATTAAATCTCTAATATATCCCAATCTTTATTATAATTTTGTCCCTCTTTCTTCAGAATCAGAAAGCCATTTGACACTCATTCTGGAAACTTCTGAATCCTAATAACTCATTAATGGGATCCAGATGTAAGCTGAATTGACTATCAGAGATTGTGACGATCAATTATGTTTATATTTCTGGGCGCTCTCTATGGCTCTGCTGAAATGTTTAGAAATTTTAATTTATTCCTCTTATGCATTAAGTACTTAATTCATTCACGTGTTATCTAACTCCTCTTTTTGGAGCTGCTTTCAGTTAGTTCTAGAAAGTCTCCAGAGAGAACTATATTATTTCTGGTTTCTCCTCCACATCTTATTCTTCAATTTATCCTTCTAGGTGAAGCAGACAAGTTATTTGTGGTTCTGAGATTTTTTTCCCCTCTATTTAAAAGGAGACGTCATGTAGTAAATTAACTTCCTCCTAGTATCCCCTCTCATTGTTCTGGGAAGGGCTGCTTAATGTAGTGTAAAACACTGAAAGAAAGGTTAATCTTACTTGAGATTTTTACTGATCCTTGTAGACACATTCTAATGGCTCCTCTACTCAGCTGGAATTCCACGCTCAGCCATTTAAGTATGCACCCACTCAGTATATTGCTTGGCATGCACTCATTCCCTAACATATAATTACTGAATAAAAGAATGAATCCTAGAATAGCTCTACTCTTGGCCCATATACTAGGCAAAATAATAGCTCCCTCAAAGCTAGTCACATCCTAATCCCCAGAACCTATGAATATGTTACCTTACAAAGAAAATGGAGCTTTACAAATGTAATTAAGGTCACTGACATTGAGATAGGGAGACTACCCTTGATTTGGACCCAATATACTAATCAGTCCTTAAAAGCAGAGAAATTTTCCCAGCTAAAGTCAGAGAGATGCAATCTTGCTGACTTTAAAGATGGAAGGTGGGACCATAAGCCGAGGAATTCTGGTGGCCTCTAGAAGGCAGAAAAGACAAGGAAATGGACTGTCTCCTAGAGCCTCTAGAATGAAATGCAGCCCTGCTGACACCTTGATTTTAGCCAAGCGTGACAGATTTTAACCAAAAGAACTGTGATTTCATACATTTGTGTTGCTGTAAGTCACTACGTTTATGGTAATTTGTTTCAGCAGCAGTAGAAAATAATATGTCTTTGGCCTCTATGCCTGAAATATCCTCACTTTTGTTTCTGCTTGTCAAAAAGTCTATCAATCCTCTAGCAACCATCTTAAATGCCACTTCCACATGAAACCTTTTCATGCCCCCTCCTCCCCAAATGAACTGATCTTTCCTTTTCATAAATTTTTATGGCCTATTTTGATGTTTTTTTGTGTCTCTTACCCTGTTTTTGCACTGTAAGTCCCTCGAGAGCAAGAAGCCAATAAGCTTTACTGTAAGATCCTCAAGGTTAAGAATCCTGTCTTACTTATATTTTTACGCACCAACATAATACCTTGAACCTATATGTAAATACTTGTTAAAGTGGCCAGGAAATGAAAACCCATAAATCTGCTGCTGTGGACTGAATTCTGTTATTTTAAAGCCTTGACCTCCAGTGGGACAAGAGATAAGGGTCCTTAGGAGGTAATTAAGGTTAACTGAGGTCATGAGGATGGGGCCCTAATCTGATAGGACTGTGGCTTTATAAAAAGAAGAGAGAGATCTCTCTCTGCCACAGGAGAACACAACTAGAAGCCAGGAAGAGAACTCTCACCAGAAACCTCCCCCAGCACTTTGCTCTCAGACTTCTCAGCTCTAGAACTGTGAAAAATAAATTTCTATTGTTAAAGTAACCCAATCAATGGTATTTTGTCATGGCAGCCCAGACTAATACACACACCTGGAAAAGACATCACATGGCATTTCTCCATAAGATGTACATAATCTGGTGAAATCCTGCATAATTTAAACTAAAGATGTAAGGATGTTGAATTGGATGAAATAAAAGATATATATATATATATATATATATATATGATGGTTTCGGTCTTGCTCCCAAGGGGTGATGAACTTAACCCTTATCCTTGCCATTTGTACTTCTGTTTTTGAGATACATTATTTACAAACTATCCCTCTCTCACACGTTTCACCTGATCTCATCTGATTATAGTCTTCATTTCATTTGATTACAGCCTTGATCTCACTTGATCATGGTTTCGTGTAATGCACGTAAGAGGAATTGAAATGAATTTTTCTTTTTACAACAAATTAGCTGGGAAGAAACTGTATTCTACCTGTTGAAGCAAAAATAGGTCAGCAGGTCTTTTGTCTGCCATGTTCACTCCATCTTTATGACACCTCTTCTACTGAAGTGTGATAAGAGTCAAATGCATTTCAAAATCAATCATTATCCCCTTCTAAAATTCTGTTATCAATGTGATAGGTACCTGCTGATGAATAACAGGGTTTATGCCGCAAGCCGAAAACCAGTGCCATCAGGTCAAAATACAAAATTCAAGAGGAGATGCATTAAATCCAACACCTAAGAATTTCAAATCTAAAGGCTGTCAAAAGAGGTAGTTTCCCCATACAACAGTGATAGACCATAAGAAGAATGTATAACGTGAACATAACTGGAAACTGAATTGTTTATGACTTTATGTGTGAAGGTTGGCAAGATGAATCATAGCTAGAAGAAGATCTCATAAACTACAGCATCTCAGTAAAATATGTGCTAGAAAGTTCCTCCTGAAACATCAGGGGTTTTCAAGGCTGACTCCTCACAGAATCTACTGACGTATGATTTTCAAGGTTGAATGCTTCTAGAATCCACTGTAGTGATAATTTACCTATAATGTGTGGACAAAGGCAGCAAAGCTCTTTTGAAGAAGAAGCCTGCATCTCGCTCATTAAACTCAGTTAAAAGATTATTGCACAACTACAAACAAGGGGAATCTTAGAATTGTCCTAGAACTGATGCTAACATCTTAAAAATGAACGTCATTTTGGTCAGACAAGTGATTCCCTTAAGGTCAAGGAAAGCCATCAGTATCTCCCCATCATTACGTACACTAGACCTTTAATCTGACCTTCAAGCTTTAATGCCTTTATCTTGAAATTTAATCAGTCAGCCTTCCCAATCAGGAACATCCAACGTTTATGCAAGCCAGGCTAATGTGTCTGTGAATTGATTATTAAATGATGCCTAAGATGCCAAAATTACAATCCCGAGTAATGTTTCTGAAGATGTGCAAAATCCCAATTCATTCTTCCCTTAGGCCAAGATGAGAGGGAGGAAGGTCCTTAACACCTGATATTTTATCTGCAGTTCAAGAATTACATACGAACACTCATAATGTGGCAGAGAAGGTTCTCACTATTGACGCTCCTCGGGAGTATGACACAGTGGCACAGAATTCAACATGGTATCTGGCCAGATCTGCCATTCATTCATTCATTCAAATATTCAACATATAATTTTGGAGAGCTGCTCACTGCCAAACAAAAGTTGCTAGTGATGGTCTTAATGAGACACATTCCCTCTTTTTTATGGAATAAAGGACAAAGTTGGGGGAAAAAACATGTAAGTTACACAACAGAACCCTCTATCCAATGCAATAGTATCATCTTCAGCACCCCTAGCAAGTGGTCATCCAGTCTCTGGTTAAAACCTTCCAGAAAGCTCTAAAGACAAATTCTCAAATGTAGGAAATCTGCCCCCTAATACGATCGCCTGCAGCTACAATGCTGTCTGCTGGTCACATGGCAGGCTCAGTTCAGTCAGCAACTAGAAGGGCTGTCACTCTGCCAGAAGTGGTCCGCAGGACGACAGCAAAGTGCTGGTGGAGCAAATATCTTTGGCTCTGGGTTTTATTTGTCAGTGAGAACTGATTGATGGTTCAGCCCATATACACACACTCATGCTAATAGCTTCATCTTTACAGCCTGCAATGTAATGCCATGTTAATTTGGATAAACAGTTGTTAAGGTTCACATCAAAGGTTTATTTTATTCTGTAATCATTTACTTAACATTTTAATTTTTCCCTCTCAAACTTTCCAATTTAAATTGTTTAAAGAGAATCTCTGTGTTAATACTAGATGCAGACAGAAAGCATCTATATTGTGTCAAGCATAGGCAAGAGAAGCAGAAAAGCATCAATCCCTCATCTTTAAGAAATACTTTTCTTCTCTTTCTTGACACCATTTCATGTAACACAGTGAAATATGATATTTCTGTATTTTTAAACTTCCCTTCCCATTCATTTTTGGTCTTTGCCTAGTTAGGTAGCTAGACCGATCCATCTACATATGTAGTGGAATAGGTTTTTACAGCTAGAACCCACCCCCTACTTCAGAAGATTCGGTGGCTAAAGGGCTACATTTTACCAAATAGATAGTGCTGTAAGAGGAAATCGTGATACTTTTTTGCAATCCTAGGTTCTATAGCGATAGGTTATTAAGGGCCTACAGCACTTCACCCAGAAATCTTTTATCAGGTCAACAACATGCAACCTAGTGATGAGAAAAGGAGGGCTGGATCCTGTAAATACATACACATGTCTGAAAACAGGCAGTTGCTTTTTTGGTGGAGACGTATTATTCCATAATTGGCATAATCACGGTTTCCACCTCATTTATGACCCACATAAAAAACTGTATAAAATACCATGCACAGCTGTAGTCAGAAGGAAGATTCAATTTGGGCTTTGTGTAGACTTGACTGCCAGCACAGTTATCTACATCATCTAAGGCTACATTTAAAAGGATAGAATACAGTTTTAATTCTTACGGCAAATTTATTTTTTAAGAGAGAGAAAAATGTTAAAATAGATCATAAAGAGCATTAAGCCCTTCCCTGCTCCTGTCCAGTCCATCTTTTGTTAATATAATGTTAAAGGGTTGGCAAAAGCTGGGAAAGCTGTAAAATTAAAGGTTAAGACTGCAGTTCTATCTATCCCCAGAATGAGAAGTTATCTGGTGTGACTGCATACTCCTTTTCATTATTTAGACGGCCTCATTGAACAGCCTCAAACATCTCTGCTGGTCTCTTTGAGAAATCTCAAAGGCCACAGTGATAGAGAACAGCATGGGCAAGCTACTGAGGAAAGGCAAGGTTTCATCTGAAACCCCAAAGCACAATGTAGCACACAGTTTTACAGGAGATTTTCTCCACCTCTACGGAGGAGAGGGCTGACTTCTAGCATCCTATGTGCTACTGCATCACAGCATCTTCAAACTCTCAAGAGCCTTAAAGGGCCAGCTGCTTCATTTCTCAGAGTCCAGAGAAGCTAAGCGAGTTGGCAAAAGCCACATGGCTAATCACTGAATCAGAACCAGACTTTCATTCTCTGGAAATGTGAATACCATGTTCTTTCTGTCTCTTCATGCTGCTTCACTTTATGCTGCTTCAGGAAGTAAGAATGTCCACTGAGCGATACAGGGGAAAACTTTTTCTTATCTGATGGTGTGCTGGAGCCAGTTTTGTACAGACTCTTGAGAGTCTATTGTTCTCATCTCTTCCTGACTAGCATTTAGTGACTTCAAGTTGATAGCTTGAAATTAGCCATGGTGAGAGTATTTACACCACAGAAGTGGGCAAGTACTACAAATCAGTGTTCTTCTCTTTCATAGAGCTGGTTGTTAAATACTTATCAGCACGTTACTCTTATTGTATCACCCCAGGAGTTAGCTCATCAAGGATTAGGTGTAATACTGCTCTCACCTACCAACACTCATCCTCTACCTCAGTCTCCAGCTACCGACTCTCAGTCATTTACAGCCCAGCTTGTGGGAAGCTGCTATGAGGCTCCTTCAAGAGTGTAAGAGATCTTGAGAATTTCTCGTGTCAGGGGATCAGGGCTCTACCAGGACTCCTGAAGCCAGGAGATACCTGAACAGGCAGTTTTGTCACTGACTTAGAGAAAGCTAATATGCTCAATAGTTTCGTCAGAGCTTCAGGTCCCAAAGATTTCTCTCTTTTAATCTAAAGAGTACATTGGTATCTAGTTTATATAGATTGTATATAGTTTATTGTTAAGCAGAATTTTGCTTTAGGAGAAACAGGTTCTTGAAGATAATAAGTTCAGGAAGAAATGCATATACAGCTGACTTACCTGCAAATAAAAGGATATTTCTTACCGATAAGACACAAGGGGATATAGTTGCTAAGGGTTTTGTAGGCAGGTAGACTTACATTTGATCCCAGCTCTGACAACTGTGAGCTCTGTGAACTTGGACAAGTTAGACACCTCTCTAAGCCTCACTTTCCTCAAATGTAAATAAAAATAATATCTGCCTCTTAGTACTGTGGCAAGGATTAAATAAGATGAAGTGCACTAAACCCCATCCTTCTTGCCTACCCAAGAATATTGCCCTGGCGATTGTCTCCCTTTCTCTCCTGCATCATCAGTTTTTTGTTTTCCACTCAGGGTTGTATTTCCCACCACTCCAATGGCCTCTGTTGATCTCATCGAGACTACCAGTGACATCATGTTACTAAATCCACTGGTCAAGTCTTTGCTCTCATCTTACATGACTTAGCATGTGACACAGCTAATCAACCCCTCCTCGCTCATACACTTTCTTCACTTTGCTTTCAGTACCCCAGACTCTCAGGGCTCCCCTCCTCCCCATGGGCACTACCGATTCCAGGGGTCTATGGGCTATAACTACATCGTGTTATGACAGATTGTAATAGGGACCTTGAACCCTAGTGAAAATGCTGCAACTAAGATACGAAAACTGAGTAGTACATGTTCAGACCAGTGTTTCTCAATTTTCGCTGCACATTTAAATAACTTGGGGAGCTTTGGGGACTCTTGCTATCCTGGCCACACCAAGTAAATCAGACTCTCTGGGGGTGAGACCCAGTCATTAGTATTATTTAAGGATCCCCAGGTGATTACAATGTACAACCAACATTGAGAGACACTGATTTAGATGAAGAAGGAGAAGTAAAATCAAATCCCAAGGGGAGGAAACAGTTTATAGAAAGGCTCCATGGGGAAGGTAGGAGATAAGTAAATAACAAAGAGGAGAAAGGTTAGTGATACTGGAGCAAAGAAAGTAAGAATATAATATTTGTACACCAATGGCTGTAATACAAGACAGTATCATTTGAAACATGCCATAAAATATATACTTATAGAGTACTAGTACTTAAAAGATTCAGAGCAAATAGAGATGATCTGGGCTCATGATGAATATAAAGATAAAAATGAGAAGAAGTAGTGCTGTGTATCAATTGATAAGGAAACTGTAGTCAGATTGGCTGGATTTAAATTCCTGTTTCACCAATTTTTTTTTTTTTTTTTTTTTTTTGCGGTACGCGGGCCTCTCACTGCTGTGGCCCCTCCCGTTGCGGAGCACAGGCTCCGGACGCGCAGGCCCAGCGGCCACGGCTCACGGGCCCAGCCGCTCCGCGGCATGTGGGATCCTCCCAGACCGGGGCACGAACCCGCGTCCCCTGCATCGGCAGGCGGACTCCCAACCACTGCGCCACCAGGGAAGCCCTCACCACTCTCTTTGACTTTGGGCAAGGTGCCTCAGTTTCTTCATCTCTAATATGTACATAATAATAAACATCTTATAAATTTCTTAGAGGATTTATTTAGATAATTCATATATGACTCTTAGAGCAGCATCTGACACACAGCAAACACACATTTGATGATGATGATGATGACGGTTACGATGATGATGCAGGCCTTTGCACAAGTTAGGGGAATTAAGTTGAGAAGTCGGCCATGACTGGGCTTTCAATTTTAAGAGAACCATGATAGATGCTAAGCTGGGTTTTCTTCCTCCAACCTGAGCTACCGCAAGGGACACTGTGAATCACGAAAAACTTCTGATTGGTGTGCTTATTCTCCTTTATGTCATTTTCCCCCTTCCTGTCCTTCAAGACCAGGATTTGTCCACTTACAAATACCTCTCAGAAGAAAGTGATCTGGTAACAGTACCATTACGGGGATTACTTTTCTCAGTAGGACTCTATCTCAAAGTTTTACCTGAAACTGTGGCATGAACAGCTTTATTCTCAAAGGAATATTAGCCATCAGCAAATTAAGTGAGATAATGTAGATGAAATCACTTTTAGTTTATAAACTGCAATGCAAATATTAACCTTCACATTGAATAACTTACTTCTACAAAGCCCCTGACTTCCTTAGGGGAACATCCTGCTTTATTTGCCACATGCTCGGCAAAGAGAATACTGGATCTTACTGGAAGGCCGATGTTCCTCACTGGCAGCACATTAATGCCATTATAGAAAAAACACGTGACCGCAATGAGCTACAGTGCGCATCATGGCAAAAAGGGGGTTTGCAGGTAGCTTGGGAAATTTTCTGTTCTTTTAGAAAGCCTTAACGTGAACATCATGCTGATTTATTCATAATCAGTGTGATAAGGGAGCAAAGGGCAGAGAGGAGACACAGGGTTACACGTGCCCCTCTCCACTGTCCTTCCATTTGGGATTTCCACTTCTTACCAATGTATTGCTGGTCCCAAAAAAACATTTATGGATCACCCACTATGCGCCAAGCACCTTTCACGGCATTGGAGACATAAAAATGAGTAAGAATTAGCCTCATTACCCCTGAGATTGCCCCTGAGATGCATGCAAGAGAGCAGGGGATGGAGACCACTTAAGTATATAGATCAGTTCAACATAGAAGAGAAATTGCAAAGATGGAAGTGGGCACAGGGTACTGTGAGAGCCCTGCTCTCAGCCCACACTGGAAACCCTTAGAGCGCAAGTGTGTCTTGAAAGATAAGAGTCTAGCCAGGCAAATAAATCTTCAAGGAAAGTTCAATATAAAAGAAAAAAAAACAAAAATAAAAAAACATGAAGCGGCCACAGCAGCATGCTGGTTAAATTCTCTCTCAAGAAATAGGTCATCCTCTGAATATCCTGGTCTCCAATTAGAAAAGCCTTTTCCTTCCTTCCCAGAAATGCCATGTCATTTCTCTCCACTCTCTGAAGGGTTGGTCTCGTTTCCTCCCTCCTGCTCCTGGAGGGGCATGTCCAGGTGTGTGTATGCACACGCCCAAGCGTACTTCCCCCAGGTGTGCTTACGTGACCCAGCGAAGTCCTTGCACCACAAAGCGAATGGTCTAGAAATGCTAACAAAGATATTTATATGCAAAGACGTACACTGCCATTATTTACACATTTTAAACAATACCAAAAAAAAGTTAAGGACAGTATGGTATATCTTCAAAATGAAACACTGTAAAGCTATTAAAAATACATAGTTCTGAAATTTTAAGACTGTTTAATGGCGTGGGAAAGTTCTCAGGGTATGTTCGCTTCTATTTCATATGTGTGTATATGTGCATTTACACGTATATATGTGTGTAGTTTTCTCAAATTTTCTGCATTGAACACTGGCATTTAATACCTGTAACCATAAACGGTGAATATGTGTGTGCGAACATGCATGTATGTATGTGTGTGTATATACATACATATCTGTTCACCTTTTATGTTTACGTAAGCCCACATTCAAAGCAGAAAATTTGAGAAATACAATAGACAACTAAATACTTCAGTGAATATCATATATAATCCCAACAGCCAGAGATAATCATTACTAATATTTAGGCATATATTTTTCCAGGCCATTCTCCGTACATGCTTTTTGCTTTTTAAAAAACTAAATCAAAATACTGGGGTTTTGGGCTTCCCTGGTGGCGCAGTGGTTGAGAGTCTGCCTGCCGATGCAGGGGACACGGGTTCGTGCCTCGGTCCAGGAAGATCCCACATGCCACGGAGCGGCTGGGCCCATGAGCCATGGCCGCTGAGCCTGCGCGTCCGGAGCTTGTGCTCCACAACGGGAGAGGCCACAACAGTGAGAGGCCAGCGTACCACAAAAAAAAAAAAAAAAAAATACTGGGGTTTTGCAGCATGCATTATGTTCATTCCATGCATCATCATATCAAGAACTTTTTCCATGTTATTAATTAGTCTTTGTACATTTTATTTTTATATTTTTCATGTAGTATAATTTATCTAGCAGTTTCCTTATGGTAGGAAGTAATGATTTTTATCCTCCTGTTGTTATAAACGACGCTTCAAGGAACTTCCTTGACCATGAGTCTTTGTTCATATATTCACTTATTTCCTCAGACTGGCTATATAGAAGTAAAATTACCAGGTCAAACATAAATGATTTTTAATGTTCTTGAAATAAGTTTCCTAAACTGCTTTTCAGAAAGGTTATACTAGCTGATACTCTCACCGATGATAAACAACGGCCCTTGTAACTCTCAGTCTCAAGTGTTATCTTTTTATCACCATTGCCAGTTTGATACATGAAAAACTATCTCTTCTTGATACATGAAGAACTATCTCTTTTTGTATTAAATAAAACAAAGTATAAAAAAATGCATATACAATATGATCTCAACAATGTAAATGTATGTCTGAAGAGGCTCAAGAGGGAGGGAATGTGGGGACATGTGTATGCATATGGCTGATTCACTTTGTTGTGCAACAGAAACTAACATAGTATTGTGGCAGTTATACTCCAATAAAGATATACTAAAAAAAAATAAGTTATACAATGAGAATAATGCAAGCACTGTTTGAACTCTTGATAAGCATTTTACAAAGAAATAAAACTTTAAAACTCTAAAAAAAGATGAACAGAAAGAAATACATGAAAATGTTAGAACTGTCAGCACTTGGTGGTAGAATATTAAATTACAGCTATTTTCATGTAATAATATTAATAATACTATGTGTACTACTTATTCAAAAGCTTGCATGTTTCAGGAAACATGTGAGGTAATTGACATGCAGTATCTCATTTAATCCTCAGAACTCTACAAAGTTTTAATATGCCATTTAAAGAAGAGCATAATCAAGGCAAGAAAACTAGATAAGAGGCCAGGCCAGGACTTAAACCCAAGCTAAACTAATTCCACAGATCCTGCTTTTTCCTCTTCTTCCTCCTACTTTACCGTATTTTTGCTTTTTTGTCAATGAGTATTTGTTCAACGAGTATTTGCAGTGACATGGATGGACCTAGAGATTGTCATACTGAATGAAGTAAGTCAGACAAAGACACACATCATATGATATTGCTTATATGTAGAATCTTAAAAAATGGTACAAATGAACTTATTTGCAAAATAGAAATAGAGTCACAGATGTAGAAAACACACTTATGGTTACCAAGGGGGAAAGGGGAGGATAAATTGGGAGATTGGGATTGACATATACACACTACTATATGTAAAATAGATAAGAACCTACTGTATAGCACAGGGAACACTACTCAATACTCTGTAAAAAATTAATTTTTTTAAAAAACCCTTTAAAAAATCATAAAAAGGAGTAAACGTTTTTTACAGCCATTCTCAAATAAGAGTTCCTTGCCAAAACCATTGTCAATAAAATTTGACCAGCTTTCCCAGAAAAAGATCTTATCCTCTAGCTCAAGAAGATATGAACGTGAGATACTCTGGGTGTCCCACAGTGACTGTGAGTTGCCCAAATGCAAGGGATCAGCATTGTTATAACTTGAAGCATCACTTAATGACACCCCTGAAACTACACTACATTGGGAGTTGCTCATCTCAGTAAACATTAACTGGGCCTTGGCTTGTAACATTGCACTCTGTCCATGAGAAATGCCACCTCTGTGAGCAAAGTGGCTACCTTAGGGAGACAAAATCAGAATACAAACTATTGTCCTTCCTGCCTTAATAGGATGATTGTACTTTCTCTGTATTAGGATTGAGTTTAATAAATTTTGAGAAGATAGAAGACAGGAAACAATGATGTAAATATGATATGTTCTCGTGTTTATAAATGGCAAGTTTGCCTCTATTTTTGTTAAAATCCAGATAACGACTAGACAATTTTTATGCTAGTCCTTAAACATACACACAGTATTTTAAATATATATTACCTACCTAAAAAAACAAAAAACAAAAAAACCCCTAACATTTGAGTAAAGTTTTAAAAACATTTTACTTAATGATCATTATGAGCTATGAAAATACAAGTTTGCACATAGACAAATACCATAGCTATTTTATAGACTAAGAAGCTACTTTTCCAAATGTTATCTCTGTTTCGGGTTTTATTAAATCTTAATATGTTAAATATTTATATTGAAAACACAACACACAGAACAATAAAAAAGAAATAAAGAACATTTGTATGCAAGGTAAAAGTCCCAAAGCTAACTTTTTTAATATTCAAGAAACATGCTGATTGCTTGTAAATGTAATATATTTCAGACACATCGTCAGACATTATATCCATATAGAAAGAAGAATTAACAAATCAGACTTTGTTACTAAACTTTCAGGTGAAAGGAAGCAGGTGAACATCATCTGTTGACTTTTGTCAGGAAAGGAATAACTTCATCATACTTCTATCATTTAGCAGTGACTTCTGTCTAAGGCTACAGTGTCAATGTCCAGGCCTTGTTCTCCTGGTCTCACATCATCACCTCATTTCATTTTAACTCCAGTCATGTCCTAACGTTCTGACCTCTATGACAACAGGAATCAAAGCACAGAAGCCTTTGGGGCATTCACATTCTTGAGAAAAGTGCCACGGAGTTACCTATTTCCTTTTTTTTTTTATTTTTTTTTTATGGGTCTGAGTTACCTATTTCTTATTTTCCAAGAGCCAGTCAAAGCCTGGGAATCTGATAAGTTTTTGCTTTTCCCATTTCCCTAAGATGTCCAACACATTTACGATACTTCGACAAGCTTCTAATTTGCCGGTGTCCTTTGCATTTTAAATGTGAGGATTCCTCATTAGAAAAGAAAAGTATTTTAGAAATCCTAACGTCGACTTCCTTTAACTGAGAAGCTGAGATCTTTTTTTCAAAGATGGAAAAAGAAATGATTTGAGACACCAAAGAGAAATGAATATGAAATTACTGTTAAAGGCTTGAAGAGACTCAAGTTTTGCCAAATTGCCTGCCTTTACTGGTAATAATTGCTTCCTGGGGTTAGCTATGCTTATGAAGGAAAGCATGGTGGATGGAATGATTTAAGGTTAATTTGGGGAGGAAAATTAAGAAATTCATTGTTCATACAGCCATAAGCTTATTTTAAGTAAATCATTGTTTATTCATTACAGGAGAACAAAATGAAAGAAGAAAATTTCAATTAGATTGAACTATATACCACATCCTGTTATACAGTCATTTTTAAAAAGCAAATTATCATAATATACATGCTTTGTCATCTAACAGCAATAAAATTCACATTATATTGGTCCCTCTTTGTCTGATTTGTGTCTTGTCAACCTCTCAGTTTCCTGGTTCTATCTATCCAAGTTATTCTCAGCTGTTAAATGTTGAAGTTCAATCACATAATGTCACCTTAACAGTAGAACAAACAGTATCTCAGTTTTCTAAAGGTAATCAGACCTGGTTCTGGAAATTCTTTTTCCATGAGTTTCTACCTTCTGTAAAATTATTAGATCTCTGCCAAGTTCTGAGAATTTTTCTCCCTTAGTCTGACTTAGAGCCTAGGTTTTCTCATATATTAAAAATGAAAGGATTAAGCCAGAAGGACTCCCTGAACATTCTGGGCAATAACATGAAAATTATTCTGTTTCTAAGCCCCTCTGTTTATTCATTCCACAAATATTGAGTGAACACTGCCACATGCCAGGCACTGTGTTAAGTACCAACAACACAATGGGGAGCACAGCACAGGGTCCCAGCGTGCACCTCACTTACCCCTTGTGAGGGAAATGCGATGCTGTGTTGTGACCTCCACTATCCCTGTTCTCTCACTCACGTTCTGGTCTCCTCAAGAGCAAGACTCCACTTTTCACAGACCAACTGACCATCAGACTAAATATATATATATTACAGTTATCATGTAATCTTGGCTCAAGCAAAGGTTTAGAGGAGGAGCACAAAGAGATTTCATTTTTTCACTGATGGCTTCAGAGGAAAACATACTTTGGTTGACTTTATGCTTTCTAGAAATGCCAAGTACAAGACAGAGCCACACACCTATTGAGTGATTTGTGTTTTTAAAAGCCTGGAATTGGAAGGGGTCAGGGAAAGCAGTGTTCTCTCTTTTATCTTCTTAACTTTAAATAAACGATGAGCTCATTGGTCCCTCTATACATTCTTTTTACATTAGCTAAAAAGGATTTCACTCTATCAAGTATGTTCTTCTGCAGCGAAAATCCCTGTCTGGGATTCTTAACCATGCTGGGGGTCAGAGGTCCCTTTGAGGGTCAGAGGTCCCTTTGAGAATCAGAGGAAGGCAATGAACCTGAGACCTGGGAGGTAGGGGGGCCTGGAAAAGTGCAATAAGCACATATATACACAATTTTGCAGCTAGTCTTAGGAAGTTTGTGGATCCCAAGTTAATCAACTCCTATCAGAGTATCAAGTTGACTGCTATATTCTACAAAAGACTGTACTTCATTATGTGTGTTCTACAAAAACTGGTGTTACTATTATTTTGAAAGGAAAATGTCTCCATAGTGAATGAGTCTGGAAAATTCTGGGCTTAAAATGAGTCTTCAAAATAATTTTTTAAAATGCTTTAGTAAATTAATGCTCACCACACCTCCCTGAAAAGATGCTGTATGTGGAGCCGTTCCCTGAGTGCTCCGAGCACAGAACCCCCTTTCAACATGAATTGCCTTTTCTAACTGGTGGTCTAAGAAACACTCTGAGAACTAAGTTATTCCTCATGTCCCTACCACATTCCTAGATCCATCAATGACTCTGGCTGAAGGAGATCATCTCCTATGAGAAAAAAGTCAATAACACTACTGGTGAACGTTGAGACATAGGTATTAAAAACAGATAAGCGTCCCCTTATTTTGATGGAACTTTTTACTGTTTATCGAAACCTTTGGCCTTTTAAACGTAACGTGAGTGTGGTTAGAGCATGTTTCTAAGCAAGCCTCTCTCTTCTTCAGTTTTCCCACATGTTAAACATGGGTGAAAAATAGTACCTACTATGTATGCCATTACTGTGAGAATTAAATGAGTTAATACACATAAAGCACTTCAGTTGGTGTTCAGCAGAGAAGTGCCCAATAAATATTAGCTATAATCCTTATTTTCTGTGGCTACCTTAATATATTTTGCTGCTTAAGTATGGCTCGATCGGCTCAGAATATTTTATATAGTCAGAGAGAGGTGATAAGTATTAGTATTTTCAGAAGCAGGCAGTAGCTACTGTTTCTCAGAGTATCTGAATATAAACTGAAATATTTGGGAGGAAGATAGTCAGATAGTTGGGAAAATATCCATTTTCTATCCAGAGAGTTGGATACATTTCCATTTTGTTCTGTACAGATACGCAGAGCTACATCAACATTTAGATACTTGGTTAAAGAGGCAATAAAGACAGATCAATCTTCCTGCCAGCACTGCCCCATCTTCATACGACAGTTCTTTTGCATTAGTTAATTTTTTAGGGTAAAATGATATAGATGACACAATTAGGGTCTGAGGTATTTAATGGCAAAACCACAGCCCACAATTTTTTTAAAAAGTCATTATTATTGATATAAGGACAAAAAGCATAAGGATGATAGATGACTCAAGCCTAGCTTAGTTCTACTTTGTCTACTTAGTTCTACTTAGTTCTCCTTTGACCTGATTCATTATCATAAACCCAACTAGAAGGGACTGGGGAAAGTCTCTTCTTCCTTCTACTGGTCTCCCTTTTCCCATTGCTTTGCTTGTCACTAAAACCCACTTACCACATGATAGCCAGCTTGTTCCCCTACTTATTACTCTCCAGTAACTTATTATGCTTAGAAGGGAATCCTTAACTCAGTCTGTGAGGCCCCAGATGATATGGCCTGCTGCTGCCTCTGACCCCTCATTTCACGTCACTCTTCCCCATCTTGGCCTGCTATTTTTCTGTTCCTTGAACCGAGCTCCTTCCTGCCTCGGAGGCTTTGCACTTGCCATTGCCTCTGCCTGGAGTGTTTATCCCCCAGATCAAGCCTGACCTGACTTCATCTTACCATCTGAGCTGGTAGGAGATGATAAATGACATGTCTTCCAACAGGCATTCCCTGACCACTCAATCTAAGGTGGCCTCCTACTCTTCCTCTCCCTACTTAAGTCTATCATACCACCAGTTTTATTTCCCTTAAAGTACCAATATTTATTTGACATTAATAAATTAATATTAGCACAAAATTGTTCTTATTAGTTATCTGCACGGCACAAGGGAAATCTTTCATCTGTTCTAACTTTATGGAAGTTATTTAGCTATTGTTATTGACCTATAAGTCCCAGCCACTATGATAAACATTAACTCATTTTTTATGACTCACAGTAAATTGCAAGGTATATATCTCAACATTAATTTTAAAACACTCCTTTGGTGTAGGAATAGTGGTAACACCTAGAAGAAACTAAAGTTTACATAGTTCATATGCAAAGTGTTTTACAGTTTTCAAATAATGGGCCTCTCTGCTTTTTTGTTGATCCTGTAACAACCCTGAAAGGATCAAAATTTTATGAAGTCATACAATTTCAGCACTAGAAGACCATGAAAAAGCCTCAGAATCATCAAGTCATCTAATATTTGAATCCCTTCCATAATGTTCCTACACAGTACTTGTCCTCCATTAATAACAGATTCACAGCCTCTTAAGGTAACCCTTTCTTCTTTGGAGACGTCTGACTTTTAGAAAATCTAAAAAGATGAGGTAAGACAGGATCACGTTAACTTCTACCCATTGGTCTGATTTCAGTATCTTAAATCTCAGTGGAATAAACCTAATCTCTCTTAAACACAATAGCTTTTTATGTTTCTGAAGACAATTGTAATATCCCCTTAACTTTTCTCTTCTCTGGGATATCATCATTAGTTCTTTCAACTATTCTTAACACGCCATTGTTTCAAGTTCTCACTGGGGGCAATCTTCTTAATTTACACCACTGTCTCTAGAGTCCTCTTAGCAGGCGGGGCCCAGAAACGAACCCCTTGCCACAAGTGACCTGATCACTGCAGAATAAAACAATCTGTCGAAACCTATGTTCCTGTTGTCAAAACAACAACAACAAAATATATAAAACCACCCAGGAGTTTAACACAGAGAAGGGAAACAATAAAAGGAAAGAATCTGGAAAACACTGGCCTCCCTTTCACCCCCCAAACCTCCACCGCTCTCTAATAATTTCCTGTCTCTTTATTTCCTTTTCTTGCAATTAAATTTGAGATCACTATGATAGTCTCTCTAAATTTATAAAGATAAAAAATCCTACTTAGCTCAAATTACATGAAATTGCCAATATGTGGTTATTTTAACTTACAAAAATAGCATTTTTTAAATCGAACCCACAATGAGCTGTCACCTCATGCCTGTTAGAATGACTATCATCAAAAAGATAAGAGATAGGTGTTGGCAAAGATGTGGAGCAAAGGGAATCCTTGTGCACTGCTGGTAGGAATGTAAATTGGTACAGCTGCTATGGAAAACAGTACTGAGATTCCTCAAAACATTGAAAATGGAACTACCATATGATCCAACAATTCCACTCCTGGGTATACATTCAAAGGAAATGAAATCAGGATCTTGAAGAGATATCTGCACCGCCATGTTCACTGCAGCATTGTTCACAATAGCCAAGACAACCTAAGTGTCTGACAACAGATGAATGGATAAAGAAGATGTAGTGTATGCGTATATGTATATATACACACAATGAAATATTATTCAGCCATGAGAAAGAAGGAAATCCTGCCATTTGTGACAACATAGATGAAACTAGAGGGCATTATGCTAAATGAAATTAGTCAGACAGTGAAAGACAAATACTGTATGATATTATATGTGGAATCTAAAAACTGAGACCAGATGGTGTTTACCAGGGACGGCGGATAGAGGTTAAGGGGGTGTATGTGGAATGGGGAGATGTTTGTCCAAAGGTACAAACTTTCGGTTACAAGATGAATAAGTTTGGGGTATCTAACGTAGGGCAGTGCTGAGTTAACAATACTGCACTATATTCTTGAAAGTTGCTAAAAAGGTAGATGTGAAATATTCACAGCACATAAAAGAAATGGTAATTTTGTGAGATGATAGAGTTGTCAGCTAACGATATGTGGGTAATTATTTTGCAATGTATTAGTGTACCAAATTAGCATGGTGTACACCTTAAACTTACAAGATGCTATATATTGATTATATCTCAATAAAGCTGGAAAAAATAGTGATTTCTTAGAACTCGACCCACTATATCATGTATATAAGAACAAAGTACACTATCAACATTGTTCAGGGGCTTCCCTGGTGGCGCAGTGGTTGAGAGTCCGCCTGCCGATGCAGCGGACACGGGTTCGTGCTCCGCTCCGGGAGGATCCCACATGCCGCGGAGCGGCTGGGCCTGTAAGCCATGGCAGCTGAGCCTGCGCGTCCGGAGCCTGTGCTCCGCACCGGGAGAGGCCGCAACAGCGAGAGGCCCGCGTACCGCAAAATAAATAAATAAATAAATAAATAAATAAATAAAATAAATAAAACATTGTTCAGGTGAAGAAATTAGTGAGTGGAGAGTAAGTAACTTGCCCAGGATCACAAGCCAGGTAGTGACAAGAGCAAAATCAGAAGCCAGACTCCTGACCCAAGGCTCCTGTCACCGTATCACACAGTCTCTACCTGAGGGCAGCCTTTCGGATTCCTAGAGAGGAAGTGAATGTGTTATACCGCCAGGTGGATTCCATCATCTTCTCCACATTAAAAAAATGTAGAAACTGAATCTCAGGGAAGTTTATTACCTTAGCTAAAATCACAAATCAGGGAGCTGGGAATTGAAACACGGGGGCTCTAAGTGTGACAGTTTCATTATTTCACTGCTACCATTTGCCTTTACTATTAATAGTTCCTGGTTGTGAGGGGGTTTCTGACATTTTTTTAACTTGAAAAAGTCAACAGGAGCAAAATGACCAAAATCTGTTTTCTCATTTTAATGTATGTTTTTTTATAAGTCATTTCTCCCTCCAAATACACAAGAAAGCCTATTTGTTTTACATCTTTAGGCAGTGGAAGCCATGGAGATAATTTGGAAAAGCTTGTGAGGCAAAAAGCACTTGTACCAAAGCCATCGCCAGGTTCAGGTTTTGCTCCATCGCAGGTTTACATCTAAATTATGAAAGTTTTCTACAAACTGGGTTCAGAGGGAAAGTGCTGAGTCATTTCCATTATTGCATGGATCCTGCATAGGGTATCCAGGTGTGAGGAAGTCAGTCACTCAGCTTTCTTTAATTTCTCTCAGATAGATGGAATTACCAAATCATGTCTGTGCATCTATTAAAGTGATTCATGCTTAAGCTTAGATATTTGATAGTTTTATCTCTGATCTTGTATCAGATGAGGGACTGGCAGTTCCAGGAGCCTCCATTGTAAAGTCATACAATTCAGTAAATTCAACAGCATCCTAAATTTAAAAAAACAAGCTTCCTCCCAACTGGTAGTTCTTCAGATCTCACAGCACCAGCAGCTGAAATAGCAATAACCATGTCAGAGTCATGAGAAGTACAGTAGTTCAGAAAATAACTTAACCACGTGGGGGGAAAAATGAAATTACTCTGTACTGAGGTCTCTATCTTCTTTGCGGAGTACTTTTAAAATGAATTCCTGCCAAGTGAGGCTCACGCCAAACCTTCTCTCCTTCACAGCTCACCTTTCCTTAGTTAAAATGCGGAAGTCATGACAGCATCCTTTCCATGGCTCATGGTGTGTGGGTAACAGAGACAACCAGCAATTATTCAATGAGGAGGGCAAGTTAATGCCAAAAGCAGGGGGCAGGGGGTCGAGATTGCTGTTGAGTTCAGCTGTGAGTGATGGCAGAGGTCTCATTTTCTAATATTAATTTTGATCCCCACTTAGCCATTTGTTTATAATACACAAGAGGTAACATTTATCTCTGCCCCAATGCCACAGCAGCTGGTCCTTTAATATAAACACATTCTGAGCACAGATGAAGCTGCAAAGATAGGCAGACCTGGCCACCCACTCCTGGCTCATGGGCTCATGACCACCTGCCAGAGTAAAGAGAAAACCACCAGAAGAGGAGCCACTTGGGGAATCCAATCTGGAGCTTTCAGGTAGTGAGAGGATAAAGAGGAGATTAGGGACTGAAATCAACTTCAGTAAATTATGCATAACCTGTGCAAGTTCTGAAAGTAAATTAGTTTCAGAAGAAGCTGTTATGTGTTTCCATCCTGTAGCAAGTTAATGATGTAAGGATACATAAAACGTATGCATACTCCTGAGTAAAGACTGTTACAAAAAAAAGAAAAAACACCATTAACATGGCACCTGTTAATGCACAGAAATCTCTTGCATTCCTATACAATAATGATGAAAAATCTGAAAGAGAAATTAAGGAAACACTCCCATTTACCACTGAAACAAAAAGAGTAAAATACCTAGGAATAAACCTACCTAGGGAGACAAAAGACCTGTATGCAGAAAACTATAAAACACTAATGAAAGAAATTAAAGATGATACCAACAGATGGAGAAATATACCATGTTCTTGGATTGGAAGAATCAATATTGTGAAAATGACTATACTACCCAAAGCAATCTACAGTACAATCCCTATCAAATTACCAAAGGCATTTTTTATGGAACTAGAACAAAAATTCCTAAAATTTGTATGGAGACACAAAAGACCCCTAATAGCCAAAGCAGTCTTGAGCGAAAAAAAACAGCTGGAGGAATCAGACTCCCTGACTTCAGACTATACTATAAAGCTACAGTAATCAACACAATATGGTACTGCCAGAAAAACAGAAACACAGATCAATGGAACAAGATAGAAAGCCCAGAGATAAACCCACGCACCTATGGTCAACTAATCTGATAGAGGAGGCAAGGATATACAATGGAGAAAAGACAGTCTCTTCAATAAGGGGTGCTGGGAAAACTGGACAGCTACATGTAAAAGAATGAAATTAGAACACTCCCTAACACCACACACAAAAATAAACTCAAAATGGATTAAAGACCTAAACGTAAGACCAGACACTATAAAACTCTTAGAGGAAAACATAGGAAGAACACTCTTTGACATAAATCACAGCAAGATCCTTTTTGATCCACCTCCTAGAGTAATGGAAATAAAAACAAAAATAAACAAATGGGACCTAATGAAACTTCAAAGTTTTTGCACAGCAAAGGAAACCATAAACAAGACAAAAAGACAACCCTCAGAATGGGAGAAAATATCTGCAAACAAATCTAATGGACAAAGGATTAATCTCCAAAATATATAAACAGCTCATTCACCTCAATATTAAAAAACAAACAACCCAATCCAAAAATGGGCAGAAGATCTAAATAGACATTTCTCCAAAGAAGAAATACAGATGGCCAAGAAGCACATGAAAACCTTCTCAACATCACTAATTATTAGAGAAATGCAAATCAAAACTACAATGAGGTATCACCTCACACCAGTTAGAATTGGCATCATCAGAAAATCTACAAACAACAAATGCTGGAGAGGTTGTGGAGAAAAGGGAACCCTCTTGCACTGTTGGTGGGAAGGTAAACTGATACAGCCACTATGGAGAATAGTATGGAGGTTCCTTAAAAAACTAAAAATAGAATTACCATATGATCCAGCAATCCCACTACTGGGCATATAGCCAGAGAAAACCATAATTCAAAAAGACACATGCACCCCAATGTTCACTGCAGCACTATTTACAATAGGCAGGTCATGGAAGCAACCTAATTGCCCTTCGACAGATGAATGGATAAAGAAGATGTGGTACATATATACAATGGAATATTACTTGGCCGTAAATAGGAACAAAACTGGGTCATTTGTAGAGACGTGCATGGATCTAGAGACTGTCATACAGAGTGACGTAAGTCAGAAAGAGAAAAACAAATATCATATGTTAATGCATATATGTGGAGCCTAGAAAAATGGTACAGATGAACCAGTTTGCAGGGCAGAAATTGAGACACAGATGTAGAGAACAAACGTATGGACACCAAGGCGGGAAAGCTGTGGCAGGGTGGGGGTGGGGGTGTGATGAATTGGGTGATTGGGATTGACATGTATACACTGATGTGTATAAAATTGATGACTAATAAGAACCTGCTGTATAAAAAAAATAATTAAATTAAAAAATTAAAAAAACAAAACAAAACAAAACATGGCACCTGTATAAAAGGGAGACCCCCAAATCTCCAAACCATTGCCTGAACAGCCATATTAACTTTGTGTGTTTTAGTTAGAGGTAATCATGTTAGGATGAATAAGTAGAATGAAAACTACAGTAGCATCTGCAAGAGGGATGGTTTAATATTGCCACCGAGAAAGTAATTTTAGTGTTTCCCAAATCTAGGATATTTCTGTTCTCATTCTTAAGTGAACTTTGCTGTGTTTTGGCACTGATCTTGCTACTTCTCTGTAAACTCAATGAGATTGAAAAGCAAAGTGGTTACTCCCCAAGGGCCTTCCAACCGATGACACCTCTACAAATCTTGGATCATGTTGGGATCACAGAAAACATAAAAAATGCAAGCAATGCAGGAAAATAAGCAAAACAACTAGCAGGCTGTATCTCTCCAGCAAATATATATAGGACTTTCCACATGTCAACACGTTCTGATTGTGTTAGTCAGGATCTATTTTTCTGCTGAGGATGTGAAGAAACAGTGCCAAATAATTATTACTTGGAATTAACAAATGCTTTTTAGATCAAGTTATTTTTTCCTTAGTCTGCCCTTCCTTCTTCCAAATGTACAGAGGAACAAGTAATCTGTTCTGGCACAGTAGAAAAATGTGGAAATAAAAGAAGCAATTTTGCATTTTCTCTATATTGGAGTATTAGCTCTATTTTGCAGGTAATCAACTTTCCTGGGAGTGAAGTGTTCTGTTTTTGGGGGAGGGTGAACGCTTCACTCGGCAGATGTCGAGCAAAGCCATTTCTTAAGTGGGCTCTTTGCAGAAGTGGCTTGCTTCACATTAAGGCAGAGTCAGAGCTACAAGTGGCCCATGGGACACCACAACCAAAGCAGTTTCTCATGTTACTGTCGGGGGTAGAGCCCACACAGGAATATGACTGTCAGTGGAAGCTCCCACTATCATACTCTGTTAGTGAAACAGAGCCAGTTTAAATGTCAGGATTCAGGTTCCCTCAGTTACCTTACTAGTAGATTAAAAGGATGAGTAGAAATGAAAACTAGGAGATAGCTTCAAGGTGGCAGAGGAGTAAGACATGGAGATCACCTTCCTCCCCATAAATACATCAAAAATATATCTATATGTGGAACAGCTCCTACAGAACACCTACTGAATGCTGGCAGAAGACCTCAGACTTCCCCAAAGGCAAGAGACTCCCCACCTACCTGGGTAGGGCAAAAGATAAAAGAAAAAACAGAGGCAAAAGAATAGGGACAGGACCTGCACCTCTGGGAGGGAGCTGTGAAGGAGGAAAGGTTTCCACACACTAGGAAGCTCCTTCATTGGCGGAGACGGGGACTGCAGAGGGGGGAAGCTTCAGAGCCACAGAGGAGAGAACAGGAACAGGGATGCAGAGGGCAAAGTGGAGAGATTCCCACACAGAGGATCAGTGCTGACCAGCACTCACCAGCCTGAGAGGCTTGTCTGCTCACCTGCCAGGGCAGATGGGGGCTGGGAGCTGAGGCTCGGGCTTCACAGGTCAGATCCCAGGGAGAGGACTGGGGTTGGCTAGGTGAACACAGCCTGAAGGGGGCTAGTGCGCCACAGCTAGCCAGTAGGGGGTCCGGGAAAAAACCTGGAACTGCCTAAGAATCAAGAGACCATTGTTTCAGGGTGCGAGAGGAGAGGGGATTCAGAATGCCGCCTAAACGAGCTCCAGAGACGGGCGCAAGCCGCAGCTACCAGCGTGGACACCAGAGAAAGGCATGAAAAGCTAAGGCTGCTACTGCAATCACCAAGAAGCCTGTGTGCAAGCACAGGTCACTATCCACACCGCCCCTCCTGGGAGCCTGTGCAGCCCGCCATTGCCAGGGTCCCATGATCCAGGGACAACTTCCCCGAGAGAACACATGGCGCACCTCAGGCTATTGCAACATCATGCCGGCCTCTGCCACCTAAGGCTCACCCCGCATTCCTTACCCTTCCCTCCCCCCAGCCTGAGTGAGCCAGAGCCCCCTAATCAGCTGCTCCTTTAACCCCGTCCTCTCTGAGCTAAGAACAGATGCCCTCAGGCAACCTACACGCAGAGGCAGGGCCAAATCCAAAGCTGAACCCCAGGAGCTGTGTGAACAAAGAAGAGAAAGGGAAATCTCTCCCAGCAGCCTCAAGAGCAGCAGATTAAATCTCCACAATCAACTTGATGTACCCTGAATCTGTGGAATACCTGAACAGACAACGAATCATCCCAAAATTGAGGTGGTGGACTTTGCGAGCAACTGTAGACTTGGGGTTTGCTTTCTGCATGTAATTTGTTTCTGGTTTCAAGTTTATTTTAGTTTAGTATTTAGAACTTATTATCATTGGTAGATTTGTTTACTGATTTGGTTGCTCTCTTCCTTTTATTTTTTATATATATTTTTCCTTTTCTGAGTATGTGTATGTATGGCTCTTTGTGTGATTTTGTCTGTATAGCTTTCCTTATCCATATGTCCTAGGGTTCTGTCCAGTTTTTTTTTTTTAAATATAGTTTTTAGTGCTTGTTATCATTGGTGGATTTGTTTTTTGGTTTGGTTTCTATCTTCTTTCCTTCTTTCTTTTTTTTATTACTTTTAAATTTTTTATTTTTAATATTTTTTTATTTTTTATTTTAATAACTTTATTTTATTTTTCTTTCCTTCTTTCTTTTTCTCCCTTTTCTTCTGAGCCACGTGGCTGACAGGGTCTTGGTGCTCCTGCCGGGTGTCAGGCTTGAGCCTCTGAGGTGGGAGAGCCGATGTCAGGACACTGGTCTACCAGAGACCTCCTGGGACCATGTAATATCAAACAGTGAAGGCTCTCTCAGAGATCGCCATCTCAACGCTAAGACCCAGCTGCACTCAATGACCAGCAAGCTACAGTGCTGGACACCCTATGCCAAACAACTAACAAGACAGGAAAACAAACCTACTGATTAGCAGAGAGGCTGCGTGAAATCATAATAAGGTCACAGACACCCCAAAACACACCACCAGACATAGTCCTGCCCACCAGAAAGAAAAGATTCACCCTCATTCACCAGAACACCGGCACCAGTCCCCTCAACCAGGAAGCCTACACAACCCACTGAACCAACCTTACCCACTGGGGGCAGACACCAAAAACAACAGGAACTATGAACCTGCAGCCTGCAAAAAGGAGACTTCAAACACAGTAAGTTAAGCAAAATGAGAAGACAGACAAACACACAGCAGATGAAGGAGCAAGGTAAAACCCCACCAGACCAAACAAATGAAGAGGAAATAGGCAGTCTACCTGAAAAAGAATTCAGAGTAATAATAGTAAAGATGATCCAAAATCTTGGAAGTAGAATGGAGGAAAAACAAGAAACATTTCACAAGGACCTAGAAGAACTAAAGAGCAAACAAACAATGATGAACAACACAATAAATTAAATTAAAAATTCTCTAGAAGGAATCAATAGCAGAATAACTAAGACAGAAAAACGGATAATTGACATGGAAGATAAAATAGTGGAAATAATGACTGCAGAGAAGAATAAAGAAAAAAGAACGAAAAGAATTGAGGACAGTCCCAGAGACCTCTGGGACAACATTAAACGCACCAACGTTCGAATTATAGGGGTCCCAGAAAAAGAAGAGAAAAAGAAAGAGACTGAGAAAATACTTGAAGAGATTATAGTTGAAAATTTCCCTAATATGGGGAAGGAAATAGTCAATCAACTCCAGGAAGTGCAGAGAGTCCCATACAGGATAAAAACAAGATGAAACACAGCAAGACACACATTAATCAAACTATCAAAAATTAAATACAAAGAAAGAATATTAAAAGCAGCAAGGGAGGGATTCCCTGGTGGCACAGTGGTTAGGAATCCGCCTGCCAATGCAGGGGACACGGGTTTGAGCCCTGGTCCGGGAAGATCCCACATGCCGTGGAGCAGCTAAGCCCGTACGCCACAACTACTGAGCCTGCGCTCTGGAGCCTGCGAGCCACAACCACTGAGCCTGCGTGCCACAGCTACTGAAGCCTGCGTGCCTAGAGCCTGTGCTCTGCAACAGGAGAGGCCACCACAGTGAGAAGACCGCACACCACAGCGAGGAGTGGCCCCCGCTCACCACAACTGGAGAAAGCCCGTGCGCAGCAACGAGGACTCAACATAGTCAAAAATAAATGTAAAAAAAAGCAGCAAGGGAAAAACAACAAATAACATAAAAGGGAATCCCCATAAGGTTAACAGCTGATCTTTCAGCAGAAACTCTGCAAGCCAGAAGGGTGTGGCAGGACATATTTAAAGTGATGAAAGGAAAAAACCTACAACCAAGATTATGCTACCCAGCAGGGATCTCATTCAGATTCGATGGAGAAATTAAGACCTTTACAGACAAGCAAAAGCTAAGAGAATTCAGCACCACCAAACCAGCTTTACAACAAATGCTAAAGGAAATTCTCTAGGCAGGAAACACAACAGAAGGAAAAGAACTACAAAAACAAACCCAAAACAATTAACAAAATGGTAACAGGAACACACATATCGATAATTACCTTAAATGTAAATGGATTAAATGCTCCAACCAAAAGATATAGACTGGATGAATGGATACAAAACCAAGACCCATACATATGCTGTCTACAAGAGACCCACTTCAGACCTAGGGACACATACAGACTGAAAGTGAAGGAATGGAAAAAGATATTCCAGGCAAGGAGAAATCAAAAGAAAGCTGGAGTAGCAATTCTCATATCAAGCAAAATAGCCTTTAAAACAAAGACTATTACAAGAGACAAAGAAGGACACTACATAACGATCAAGGGATCAACCCAAGAAGAAGATATAACAACTGTAAATATTTATGCACCTAACATAGGAGCACCTCAATACATAAAGCAAATTCTAACAGCCATAAAAGGGGAAATCGACAGTAACACATTCATAGTAGGGTACTTTAACACCCCACTTTCACCAATGGACAGATAATCCAAAATGAAAATAAATAAGGAAACACAAGCTTTGGATGATACATTAAACAAGATGGACTTAATTGATACTTTTAGGACATTCCATCCAAAAACAACAGAATACACTTTCTTCTCAAGTGCTCATGGAACATTCTCCAGGACCAGGATAGATCATATCTTGGCTCACAAATCAAGCCTTGGTAAATTTAAGAAAACTGAAATCATATCAAGTATCTTTTCCTACCACAATGCTATGAGGCTAGAAATCAATTACAGGAAAAAATCTGTTAAAAAAAAAAAAACACATGGAGAATAAACAATACACTACTAAATAACCAAGAGATCACTGAAGAAATCAAAGAGGAAATCAAAAAATACCTAGAAACAAACGACACTGAAAACACCATGACCCAAAACCTATGGGATGCAGCAAAGCAGTTCTAAGCAATAAATCCTACCTCAAGAAACAACAAACAACTCAAATAAACAACCTAACTTTACACCTAAAGCAGTCAGAGAAAGAACCAAAATCCCCCAAAGTTAACAGAAGGAAAGAAATCACAAAGATCAGATCAGAAATATATGAAAAAGAAACGAAGGAAACAATAGCAAAGATCAATAAAACTAAAAGCTGGTTCTTTGAGGAGATAAACAAAACTGATAAACCACTAGCCGGACTCACCAAGAAAAAAAGGGAGAAGACTCAAATCAACAGAATTAGAAATGAAAAAGGAGAAATAACAACTGACACTGCAGAAAAACAAAGGATCATGAGAGATCACTACAAGCAACTATATGGCAATAAAATGGACAACCTGGAAGAAATGGACAAATTCTTAGAAAAGTACAATCTCCCGAGACAGAACCAGGAAGAAATAGAAAATATAAACAGACCAGTCACAAGCACTGAAATTGAAACTGTGATTAAAAATTCTCCAACAAACAAAAGCCCAGGACCAGATGGATTCACAGGGGAATTCTAACATTTAGAGAAGAACTAACACCTACCCTTCTGAAACTCTTCCAAAATATAGCAGAGGGAGCAACACTCCCAAACTCATTCTACAAGGCCACCATTACCCTGATACCAAAAACAAAGATGTCACAAGAAAAGAAAACTACAGACCAATATCACTGATGAACATAGATGTAAAAATCCTCAACAAAACACTAGCAAACAGAATCCAACAGCACATTAAAAGGATCATACACCATGATTAAGAGGGGTTTATCCCAGGAATGCAAGGATTCTTCAATATATGCAAATCAATCAATGTGACACACCATATTAACAAATTTAAGGAGAAAAACCATATGATCATCTCAATAAGTGCCGAAAAATCTTTCAACAAAATTCAGCACCCATTTACCATAAAAACTCTCCAGAAAGTAGGCATAGAGGGAACTTTCCTCAACATAATAAAGGCCATATATGACAAATGCACAGCCAACATCATTCTCAATGATGAAAAATGGAAACCATTTCCAGTAAGATCAGGACTAAGACAAGGTTGCTCACTCTGACCACTATTATTCAAAGTAGTTTTGGAAGTTTTAGCCACAGCAATCGGAGAAGAAAAAGAAAAGGAATCCAAATCAGAAAAGGAGAAGAAAAGCTGTCACTGTCTGGAGATAACATGATACTATACATAGTGAATCCTAAAGATGCTACCAGAAAACTACTAGAGCTACTCAGTGAATGTGGTAAAGTAGCAGGACACAAAATTAATGTACAGACATCTCTTGCATTCCTATACACTAATGATGAAAAATCTGAAAGAGAAATTAAGGAAACACTCCCATTTACCACTGAAATAAAAAGAATAAAATACCTAGGAATAAACCTATGTAAGGAGACAAAAAGACCTGTATGCATAAAACTATAAGACACTGATGAAAGAATTTAAAGATGATACAAACAGATGGAGAGATATACCATGTTCTTGGATTGGAAGGAAAAACATTGGGAAAATGACCATATTACCCAAAGCAATCTACAGATTCAATGCAATCCCTATCAAACTACCAATGGCATTTTTCACAGAACTAGAACAAAAAATTTCACAATATTTATGGAAACACAAAAGACCCCGAAGAGCCAAAGCAATCTTGAGAAAGAAAACTGGAGCTGGAAGAATCAGGCTTCCTGACTTGAGACTATACTACAAAGCTACAGTTATCAAGACAGTATGATAATGGCACAAAAACAGAAATATAGATCAATGGAACAGGATAGAAAGTCCAGAGATAAACCCATGCACATATGGTCACCTCATTTTTGATAAAGGAGGCAAGAATATACAATGGGGAAAAGGAAGCCTCTTCAATAAGTGGTGCTGGGAAAACTGGACAGCTACATGCAAAAGAATGAAATTAGAACACTCCCTAACACCTTATACAAAAATAAACTCAAAATGGGTTAAAGACCTAAATGTAAGGCCAGACACTATCAAACTCTTAGAGGAAAACATAGGCAGAACACTCTATGACATAAATCACAGCAAGATCCTTTGTGACCCACCTCCTATAGAAATGGAAATAAAAACAAAAATAAACAAATAGGACCTAATGAAACTTAAAAGCTTTTGCACAGCAAAGGAAACCATAAACAAGACCAAAAGACAGCCCTCAGAATGGAAGAAAATATTTGCAAATGAAGCAACTGACAAAGGATTAATCTCCAAAATTTATAAGCAGCTCATGCAGCTCAATATCAAAAAACCAAACAACCCAATCCAAAAATGGGCAGAAGACCTAAATAGACATTTCTCCAAAGAAGATATACAGATTGCCAACAAACACATGAAAGGATGCTCAACATCACTAATCATTAGAGAAAAGCAAATCAAAACTACAATGAGGTATCACCTCACACTCGTCAGAATGGCCATCATCAAAACATCCAGAAACAATAAATGTTGGAGAGGGTGTGGAGAAAAGGGAACCCTCTTGCCCTGCTGGTGGGAATGTAAATTGATACAGCCACTATGGAGAACAGTATAGAAGTTCTTTAAAAAACTACAAATAGAACTACCATATGACCCAGCAATCCCACTACTGGGCATATACCCTCAGAAAGCCGTAATTCAAAAAGAGTCATGTACCACAGTGTTCATTGCAGCTCTGTTTACAATAGCCAGGACATGGAAGCAACCTAAGTGTCCATCAACAGATGTTTGGATAAAGAAGATGTGGCACATATATACAATGGAATATCACTCAGCTATAAAAAGAAACGAAATTGAGTTATTTGTAGTGAGGCGGATGGACCTAGAGTCTGTCATACAGAGTGAAGTCAGAAAGAGAAAAACAAATACCATATGCTAACACATATATATGGAATCTAAAAAAAAAAAAAAAATGGTTCTGAAGAACCTAGGGGCAGGGCAGGAATAAAGATGCAGACGTAGAGAATGGAGTCAAGGACACAGGGAGGGGAAGGGTAAGCTGAGACGAAGTGAGAGAGTGGAATGGTTATATATACACTACCAAATGTAAGAAATACAGCTAGTGGGAAGCAGCCACATAGCACAGGGAGATCAGCTCGGTGCTTTGTGTCCACCTAGTGGGGTGAGATAGGGAGGGTGGGAGGGAGACGCAAGAGGGAGGAGATATGGGGATATATGTTTATGTATAGCTGATTCACTTTGTTATATAGCACAAACTAACACACAATTGTAAAGCAATTATACTCCAGTAAAGATGTTAAAAGAAAAAAAAAGAAATGAAAACTATAGTAACATACTCAGTTGCAATATTATTATATTTCCCCTTACACAAATTTTATATTTCTGCAATGCACAGTCTTTCCTCCAAAAGGAGCTATCCCTTAATACTTGCTATTTCTCTGTAGGCTCAGTAAGATTAGGGGAAGAAAAAGAAATCTAATTCTCTGGGAATTTCCACAAAGCACGGTTATAAACCTTTAGATCACAGAATGCACAGGTAGCCATGGAGATAGGAAACAGACCAGGGACTGACAAAAACCTGCTCTATGATCTCTATGATTGACATAATCCAATCCACTTCCAATCACCGTGAAACACCTGCACAGCACTTGGTACACAGTAGGGAAGCAATAAATAGCCAGACGTCACAGTAAGGGTAGTAATAATACTAGGCGTATCATCTTTACTTCAGATTCTAGATGTAAAAACTGGCAATAAAATCTGATTTCTTGCTTTACTCACATGGATACTGAGGTTAAGAATGTGCATTTTTTGATAAGTATACTAGGAAAAAAATTATAACTCACTTCATTGGATCCACACTAAGAAACAGACCCCACATATGCGACATGAGTAGCCTTTCCACTGACGTGTAGGATCAACCAAATTCCCACCATTTCTTCTAATGGTCTAATAAAAATTTTATGAATATGTTGAAATGTCTTTTAAATCCATCTCTATTCTGTTGGTACCAAAATTAGGAGAGAAGGAGAAAGGCTAACATCTCTGATTTTTAACTCCACAGTAATGTTACTGGCTTTTACGAAACGATCAAATTTTGTGTGTGTGTGTTGCTGTATGTTTTTTGTTTTTGTTTTTGTTTTTGCGGTAGGCGGGCCTCTCCCCGCTGTGGCCTCTCCCGCTGCGGAGCACAGGCTCTGGACGCGCAGGCTCAGCAGCCATGGCCCACGGGCCCAGCTGCTCTGCGACATGTGGGATCTTCCTGGACCGGGGCACGAACCCACGTCCCCTGCATCAGCAGGCGGACTCCCAACCACTGTGCCACCAGGGAAGCCCTGTATGTTTTGTTTTTAAGTCACATGTTTCTGAACATAAGACACTGACAATGGCAACTTTATCTATTTGGTGGTTTCAACTAACTGGGAATAGAAGGTGGGGTGGGGGGCAACTGGCAGCGTTCACTTCAGATGTCAGTCTACAAACCTCAAACTTTCTCCCACCTGAGTCTCTGCCACCTGAGCCTGGATGGGAAGAGCCAGAGGCAACCCCATTAAAACCCATGAGGCCAGCCTGGGGAACTAGATGCCAGAGCCAGTGACCTTGTGCTGGAGGGATTGGCCCCTGGTAGGCTGACTTCCATGTTCATTTTCACGACCCCCTCCCCTCAACCCAAAGTAGTTTCTGATACATATACCAACTTCCAGAGTCATGGCTCTTTTTATAGAACAAAACCCAGGAAAGCCCACCACCTCTACAAGCGAGCAGAATAGAATTCCGCGTGCCTCACTATACCCGATTCACAGCTCTGCTCACAATTACCTGATAAACCACTTAATCTCACCAAGCTCCAGTTTCTCTTGCAACCCAGAAACACAGAAATGTGCAAATCTACCTCATGGGATTGTTTTGAGCGGTCATTATAAATACATATGTATATGTGGGCATACATATATATTTAAAGCACTAGTTTTATCAGATGCTGTAGCAATATTTAAAGATAAAGTCAGAATAATTGAATAAGCCTGCAGCTGTCATAGTCTGCTCTACCCGAGGCTGTTAGTACTGAGCAGTCGACTCAGAGCTGTTCTTGTCAGGTCTCTACCCTCACCCCCAACTTGTACGGTGTAACTTCCACTCTGGATTCTCCCTGCCTCAACACGCATCCCTAAATCAATCTAGAGTGATGAACTCCCTTAAAAGGCTAGGGAGGGGAAAAAGAAAAAAAAGCCAAGGGATTTAATAAGTGTAATTGAAAAAATCAGATAAGAGACAGGATACAGCCCTCAAAAGCACACTTGTTATTTCTATTCATATAAATGCAAATTCAGCCCAAGAGTAAAGTCACATGGAATTCTCTGATTTAAGGCATTTGTCTAGTAAGTCACAGACCTTTTTCTGGTTTTAACCAACTAAGTGAAAAACAGGAGGTTTTAGGGACTGCCTATAACTTTGCCCTGAATTATCTGTATGAGGCTTCTATAATTTAAATTGTTGGGATTATCTATGGATAACGGCAGGCCGAGTTTAGCCATAAACCTTCCACGTCACCGTGACTTCTTGAGTACCTCTTCGAACGAAGATTTCTAAACTGTTTTCCTTGACTCATTGCCAATAAAATGGATGGAACGCTTTCAATTCTCTCTCTCTTTCTTGGTCGTACCTTCAGAACCCTAGCGCGTCTTGACTCCCTTCAGTTGCAGATATTGGTGGCTGAAATCAAGGGCCAAGCCCCAGAAAAGGTTCACAGAGTGACATACTTAGGGCCAAATCGGACCCTCCGATTCACACCGTGTATCTTTGAGATGCGTGGTAAGTGTCCGAGGTACTGATAATACTGCAGCCAAGATGGTGAAATAGAGCCAACACTGAGCTGTACTGAAAAGCCGTGTCGCATCCTAACGCCCATCTCACGGCACTGCAGCATCCTGTTCAGGTCACCACTGTCCTGGGCGCTATACATTTTCATTGCACATGCTGCAATTAAAATTTAGGATTTAAAAGAAATTGTTGCATTCCTTGTGTCTCCAGATCATTGCCTAGTACCCCTGGATTCTTTGACAGAAACATTTCAAAACTGAACTTGTGATACGGATGGAGTCTTAGGGACTCTTCTTGAGCACCTTCCACTTAAACAGAGATAACATCACCACCAACGAGAAAGCAGTGGTAGGGGCTGCAGAGAGTATACGACTTCAAGTTGATGCATATCCCTAAGGGGCACCATTCACTCAGATCACAATGTGAACAGCGCCCCCTGGAGTTGTGCTGTGAAGAAATCCTTCAAGCTCACAGATATCCCTAGGGAAATCCTCCTAAAGAAAACTGACTCAAATAAATTAGAAATGTCCATTTAGGAGACATAGGTGCCGGTTCTTCTGCTCTCTGGGTCTTGACTTTTCTCATCTTCAATAAGAAGTTTACATGAGATCATCTCCAGTATTAACTCCAGCTCTTAGACTCATATTCTGAGTCAAGATCAATTCATAAACATCAAGTAATAGGACTGATGTAAATGTTTCCCTCTTTCAAGCAGTGTTTTTGTAACTAGTGTCATATTAGTGAAAACAGGAAGAAATTCCCAATCATCTTGTTTGTTTTGAAGTAGGCCTTTGGCAAGAGGTTAAATCCTTGGACAGCTGACCAGTTTAGTTTCTCTCACAACTAATGAAAATACTACATAAATATTAAAGACAAAATGGAATCATAAAGAAAAGTTTCATTGAAGTAGTATAGGCAGTATTTCAAAAATGATTTTAGGAGGTTCATTTCCCCCAAGCTGGAAGTATATTCTCTGAGCTAAATAATGAAATCTGCTTTAAATCAAACACAAACAAAGCAACATTCGTGATTTGGGAGAGTGAAATACACACACACACACACACACACACAAATACAAAACTCTGTTCTTTCCCATTTTCTCAAACTAACTTTTACACACCACCATCCAAATTTTTTACTGAGCTTTACAGTCTGTCATTTGGTTTATAAAATAGATATACTGAAGATACGTTTTCTGTAAAATTTCCCATGTCCCTCTCAACTCCTCGGGTCCAAGATTCTCACACTGCGTGAGGCCACACTTCCCAATCAAGAGTCCCTTGTATCCACATTGGCCTATTGAAATGGGAGCCAAGTTTGGTTTCCTGATGGAAAACACCAGGTTTATTGCATTTAAACAGACTTAGGGGCTTCCCTGGCGGCGCAGTGGTTGAGAGTCCACCTGCTAATGCAGGGGACACGGGTTCGAGCCCTGGTCTGGGAAGATCCCACATGCCGCGGAGCAACTGGGCCCGTGAGCCACAACTACTGAGCCTGTGCGTCTGGAGCCTGTTATCCGCACAACAAGAGAGGCCACGACAGTGAGAGGCCCGCGCACCGCAATGAAGAGTGGGCCCCGCTTGCCGCAACTAGAGAAAGCCCTCGCGTAGAAACGAAGACCCAACACAGACAAAAATAAATTAATTAAGTTAAAAAAAAAAAAAACAGACTTAGGATCCACTTTAAAAACTGTAATCTAAGTGGCACTAGGATTGCTTATAAACCATGTGTTTTTATTTTAGAAATATAAACAGAAGGGTGATTCTTAAAATTGTGCAAGTCGTCCCAATTTCAAACATTAGGTATTAGGCTGTCAGCCTAAATCAGGCTGGAAGCAGCTACACAGGACTGAATAATGCGGTAAACTGAGTTTTATAACAGAAGTTAACAATCATCATAGAAATTCAAACACAAGTCACAAAAATGAAAACACACGCACACATGACATTTTATACCTGGGAACATCCAAGAGAGAAGACAGGGCTCTGACCTTACAAAGTGAGTAACTTATGCCCTTTTCTATAAGAGAATGGGCATACGTTGTCTCAGTTTCTCGGGCTTTCCATCCAAGGCTAATCTTTGCCCTGGACAGTCCTCCTGGCACACTCATTTAAATATTCTCCAGTACCTTTATTGGTATAAGAAAGGAGATGTGTTTATTCTGTTTTCGTACCCATTCATTATTACACTACACTCTGACTCCCCTGAGAACCTATTTTCATCCACCTTGGAGTCCCATTGGCTAGCATGTTGTATGATACATAGTAAAGGCTCAGTAAATATTTTTTGGATTACTGAAAAAAAGAGTTCTTTTTTTTTTTCTTTCATGGAACATACATTTATTGAGTAACTGCCACAGGGCCTTCCCGGCCTATAGTAGCACTCAATAAATATGTATCTAAGTTGTAGTGCGCTTTCAATTCAAGGTCAGCTTTCAGGATGAGAAAATACCTTAGATGGACCTGAATTCAGTTCTTAGACCAGCAGTGCCTTCTATATCCCCCATGATCACCATGAGTAGGAGTGAACTTCATGGCCTTGGCTACTTCCTGTATTGTTTGTATTCTTTTCAGCCAGCTAAGAGACGGCCTCCTCCTGGCCGGTACCTACTTAAACCATTATGGGAAATTTCAAACTTTGGTGACATCCAACTGAGGCTCAAAAACTTAAAATTTGTGGGTAAAAATAGAAAAAAGAAAGATTTATCATTTATCTCTTTTACAGAAAAATATATACCTCTTCTTACAGAACAGAAATTATTAGCATTGTTCTTATGATCCTAACCAAGTGTTTTACCCTCACTGCCTCTTGAGAATTTTCTAAGAATATTTACCTGATCTTTTCATTCCACACTTAAAACTCCTACAAATGCCTTCAGCATAACATCCAGATTCATGGTACAACTTACCAAAAGCATAGCCCAGTGGGCATCAAGGAAAACTGTTTATTCCTTAAATGTATTCAGTTCAATTGCTGAAAAGTTTATAAAATTATTTCAGTAGCCCTTTCATTCCTTTTTCCAAAATTTGCCACAATCAAAATGCAAATGCAAAATAAATGCTGTGATTAGTTCACTGTTTACAGTAAAGTTGTCACTGCCAGCTGAAATCTTTTTGTGTACCTTGTACCAATTAGGAAAAAAAGATCAATGAGAATGAAATAGACCTTTTAGGTCCATTACTGTCTGACTACTTATTATTCTGAACCATTAAATCGAGAACCTCTAAATTCCATATTTACCCACAAACTTTGTTAATGAATAACGAAGTTATTCTGACCTTGTTTAAAAGTAGCTAATATAAGCTGAGAGTTTTGCTTTGTATTCTGTATTCTCCTGATGTACTGTTTCTTTTTGATAGGCAACTTGTGATTAAATTGCTTAAACTTTTTCCAGCTAGTATTTTAACAAAGATACTAAGTTTCCTGGAACAGACTGTTTTATCTTCATTTAAAATAAACTACAACTTTTAAACATCACTGATATTGGCTAATACAACGTATTGCACAGTTTAATTAAAACAGTTTAAATTTCACCTCTAAAATAATTTTGATTTGGGGTATATTTTTTTTTATGCTACCTAGGGCTTTTGGTGTGTGTTTTGCATTGGCAAAATTCACAGAAAACTCAAAATATCAGATAACTTAGCTAAAGGAATGCGGTACAAAATTTAGAACATACCACTTCTGATTCATCCTTCCTAAGAAAGCCAACTTAGAACTGAGTATCTCCCTGGAAGTGTTGACACCTGTTTGGTGAGAGGCTCAGATAAAATAGTAGATCATCTCTAATGCTTATTGAATAGAATCTACATGTCCTAAGGATGCCATATAAGCCACTTGTATTGGAAAAAATCAGAAAGAAGATAATAGACTGTTACAACAAAAACAATATTTAATGGGCACTTAGTAGAATCTTTATGTGCGTTATCTCTTGAATCTTCAATAACCTAAGAGCAGGACATCCATTTTACAACTAAGGATACTGAAGCTCAGAGAAGTGAGGTAACTTGGCCAAGATCCTACAGATCTTGCTCAAATTCTGGAGCAAGATCCATACCCAAGCACTGTGGCCCTATGACCCGCACCGGGAACCAGTGTGCAATGCCGTCTAAGAATGAAACATTATTTTTTCCCAGAAGAGATGGTTTCTCCTTATATGTGTTGGGCACATATTGGAGAGTTGGTGTCTTTATCTCTTGTGTATAGCCAACATCTTCTGTACCTGGATGGAAGACATTTATTTTCAGAGTTCCATGTTCTTCAACATTAAACTTTCACTAATATTTGCATGAGAAGAACCCAGACCTCATCTGTGTTAGAGGAATCCCAGGGAAATTAATTTGCCCCTTGAGAAATGTGTGGTAAATAACAGAGAGCTTTTCTTCTCAAATGCCTAGCATCTGTAAACAACACATCGAAAAGCAAGATGAGAGAGACCTGGGGGAGATTTTATGATGCTGTAACACGTGCCCTCAGCGTTGTCAGAATGTCCTCTCCTTTACCAGGTAGTGAGCAGATGGGATCCAACCCTTTCTTTAGACCACACAGGAAAGAAGCCAATAAAGCACCACACCCGCCACCAAGTATTTCACTTTCTTTTACCTCCTCCTGTCTCAAAATTTAGTTTTTCTTCTCCCATCTCAGGTGGCACTTTGTCGTTGTTGGGTTTTTCTGTTTGTTTTTAGGTTTTTTTTTTTTTAACATGGTAGTTAGATGTTAATACTTGGGATAAAATCACAGAAAATTGGTACTTCAGCTAGTAAAATTCAGTGTTTTGTTCAGACCAACTTTGGCCCAAAGTGGTGGGATGCTGTGAAAGACAACTACCTGGGTTCGGATGGACAGCAATATGTCCTCTATTCTGCCATCACCTATCAAGGCCATTTGTCTCTTTACATAGCTTATTCTTCATCCCTTTTAATTCCCTCATTTTGTTTCCAGTCTTGGTACCACCCTAAGAGGCAAACAAAAACCAAACCTCTCCCCTTGTGTGTGTTCTCCTTGTTCGTGTCTCTGAGTGACATTTAGCTATTTCCACCTCACGCTGAGCGTCTCAGGCACACGTCCTCTTGGGGGCTCCTTATCCCATCCCCAGGAGAGTTGCCTCGTTACTTCATGTAGTCGTGATTCATTGATAAGCTTGCTCCCTGGCGTAGAACAGGAACTCAAACAACATTTGTCAAGGAAGTAATGAATGAATTTGCAATTTATAACGGAAAAATTTTATGAGTGGTGCATGGATAAAACTAACAGTATGCATCGTGATGAAGAATTCCAGCTTTGGGGGGTGGGCATTCTTCATTTTGCATCCCTGCCCTACCATACATCTGCTGGGGACTTGGGCAAGTCACTAAACCCCATCAAACCTTGGCTTCCCCATCCCTAAACCTGGGACAATTAGCTTGTTCCAGGCTCTCTCAGCTCTGTGCCTGACACCAAGCAAATATACAGTAATAGCACTGCTTATTTTTTTGGTGGTAAGCAGTTAATGCATTTACCCTCATAATGTGGAGGTTTTAATGAGTCATTGACCCTCCTGTACTCTAGATGAATTTTAGAATAGCATTAGCGTTCTGGGCAAGAGTAAGCACTGTTGAGTCTTTCCTTTTCCTGAGGTAAAAGTGTTCCATCTAATTTCGAATAATAATAAAAAGCCACCAGAAGGGAAGTTCAGCTGCAGAAGAGCTGCGTGGTTGTTTTATCTTGCTCAGGTGGGAGAGGGCATTCATTATGGGACAGTGTTGGCTCCCCGGGGCGCATAGGATGCCGATGACAGTCTGTCTGGCTTTAACGGCTTCCCGGCATCTTAGGTGGCTCTGGCGGTAGATTAGTAACAGAGTCCCTGAATTCAGCTTGTCCTTGAGTGCAGCACAGTAAAATCTGGGGAAAACAAGCTGCGATCACTGGGGACGATTTGCATCTGATCATTTGCACACAACCCACCAAGCTTCCAGGCAGCTTGGAAAATAACACCCACACCTTCAAAACCCGACCAGGAGCGCAGTGCCTCTCAGGCGCCTGACGCAGCAGCTGTGCGCCCGTCTGGGGACGAGCATCGCCAAGTGCCTTTCCATCTTCCATGCTTGGCGCATCAGTGAGCGCTTGCTGCTGACAAGACTTGATGGTCCTAACACAGGGGTGCGAGCAAAGTTGAAGTGACTGAAAACTTCTCCTGCTGCCTGGCTCCGATTGACCCTGACATCATTCAGAAATGTGCAGTTAATGCAAGATCCAGATGCCGGTGCTAGAGCTGCGGAGGCCATTCCTATTTTAGCGAGCGTCCACCACGGGGTGACCGGGTGCCCCAAGCAAGCGAAAACTGCTGCAGGCATCCATCAAAACAAGCTCCCTGCATCTGATTATCCCCCTAGTGTCTCTCTTATGCCCTTTCCAATCTTTCAAACTTCATCCTCTGTCTGCCTTTCCCACTCTAGGAATGGATTTATCCCAGGGGTGATTATAGCTAATGGCTGTACAATTTTCGTACACTTTCATCCAAGACAAGGTTTTATATAAATCTTCCCATTACCGAAACATGTGCACAATTTAGAAACCATGTGCCAACTTGAGGTTCCTTTATTCGGCAAACATTTCTTGCACGCCCATCCTGCATTAGACTGTCACTGTATCACACTAAGTCCTTTTCTTTGTAAGTTCCTGATGATTCTCATTGAAAAATCTAAATCCTACTCATAGAATGACTCGTACCTAAAAGAATGCAGTATTTAGCGTGCATCTCTCTGACAGATATTCAGTAGGAACAGCAACCTCGTGACAGCAGCCCTTTGAGGTTAATGTGAAAACTTGACTTCCAAGTTAAATTACAAAAAGACCCCTCCCCATGTTCCTCCAGAATTCTTAAAAAGGTTGAACAGGAATGATTTCATTCAGATGTGTTCAAACATAATTTCCAACCGAGCCAAACTTTGATTCATTTTTGAGGCCTCTCAATTCTCCAGGGAGTTTTCCTTGAAATATATTCGGTTTAACTACAAAAACTATACCGATCGTGACAGTAATTTCACGTGGGTGTGGTTCAATTTAATAGAAATTATAGGGAAAACCTAATTCGATTTCACAACTTAAAAAGTTAATCAAGCGAACCAAACCAACACGATCAGGTTCTTCCCTTCTCATTTCACAAATAGGGGCTTTTCAAGATAGTTATTGAGTAACCAACAAAAAGTATTTGTCTTATCCAGAGCACTTTCCAGAAATACAAACCATGTTGTATTTGCTCCCAGAAAACTTACAGGTTAGTCATCCTCTAGCACAATACACTGACCAAAGAAAGCAAGAGACATGAGAGAGGAAAATAAAGATGGTTGGCAAGGTCTCAACTTAACTGAATAAACAAGGGAATTCCAAATAGTGTCCTACATGCCCTCTCAAATCCAAAACAGTCTGGCTAATTCCACAGTGCTAAGTGGTTCCTACAGGGCATTAAGAAACCCTGGCTTTCAGCCAGATCTGCCAAATGGCTTCACTTTCACTGTGTTTCTGGGGAAGAGGAAAACCTGGAGTCTTTATGGTGCACCCAGGAAGTGTGATTATTCGCCAATATTGTGACTATGGACATAAGAATACCACAGCACTCTGCAAGTTATGGGAATGTTTTCTCACTTATTTTATTTGATGAACTTGCAACCCTATGAGGATAAAAATACAGGAATGATATTCCTATCCCTGTCTAAAAATGAGGATTTAAGATTCAGAAAGATTATATAGCTGAAAAGACACAGAACCGAAATTAGAGCTCCCGGCCTCTGATTCCAAGTCCGTTGCTTTGTGTTCATGTAAGGGGACAGGGGAGGGACTCCAGACATGAACAGCCAAGGCCTAGCATTCAGAATATTCTGGGGCATGTGCCTGTACAGGCGTAGAGATGTGTCCTCAGAGGTGCTGGTCCATTTTGTAGCTAGAACCCAGTGCTGTGAGAAGATCTGGCTTGTAAAGCCTTCAGGAAGGTAGTGGCTGCCACCAGCGGGCAGCCAGTTGGAGCCACTGACCCAGACTGGACGGCACAGTGCCTCTCTTCAGCCCCCCTGTAACTTACAAGTTCCTTAGGCCTGGTAACCTTCCAGGAACCCCCCTTACACCTGGCTGTCTTTCCTAGGACATTCCAGCCTAAGACTGGTGCCCCTGATACTCCCTGACCCACCTGCCACTCCATCCTCATAGTTGGGTAAAGACTCTCGAGCCAAGACTTGGTAACCAACAGGTGACTGAATAATGGTGAATGGTGCAGGGATCTGACACCGACCTCTGGGAAGTCTTTCACCCTCTCTGTATTTCCAATTTTCTTGTCTATAATGGGAGATGTTACTACATTCTTTGCAAATTTTCTGAGAAGATTACAGAACTTAATGGATTAATCCCTTAGACTGTACTATGGATCAGGCAACCCTATGAGGTAAGTACTAGTACTATGCCATTTTGCAAGATGAGAAAACTACAGCATAGACAAAGTAAGTAACTTGATCAAGAGTATGCAACTAGTAAGGAGCAAAACTGAGATTTGAACCCAGGCTCCCAAATTCACTATGCTATGCTGCTTCCCAATTATCCTGATTTTTCACATACTCCATATGACTTAAACAGTAAAATAATGTTTATTACTTTGGATAGCAGGAGGTAAAATGTCCAGTCTCCAGGAATTCATCGCTAAATGCATCTTCTAGCAGTGATAGGGTAGCTGCTATGAAGAGTATGGGATGTATGTATTCTTCCAAAGAACTTTGGAGAATTATAAAATAGACTATAAAAGCAAAGTAGTAAAAGATTCAAAGTCAGTCTGGAAAGCTGACTTACCTACAGCACAGGTATTTTGTAAAGATTAGTTGAATAGGAAAAAAAAAAACTACCAGGTACTTCAGATGCACTGGCATGTGCTACATCTGTGTACACTCTCACTTTGAAAGCTGTTATTATTAATTGCTCATCCTTAAGTAATATCTCTGCCAACACGCTGCATAACAGCGCTATCCAAGCTGTTGTAGAAAATATAGAATGATCCATGGCTGTTGCCTGGTGGATTAATGACGTAACTTATATTTAACCAAGTACCATAGTAGCACATGATCATTGTAAAGGGTGTGTTTTGTACAAGACATCGTTCTGCTCAAAACACAAAACGTATTTGTGACAGTAATACTAAGTCTAAACAAACATTGCATCTTACACGAAACAAAACATTTTTTTAAATAATGTGATATTTCTGTTTCAGAGCTAGCAGAAAGCTAAAAGCACTGATACCTCTCCTGAACAAAAACTTATCTGTGGCAAATTTAATAAGGCTGTTTTTTTTTAATTGCAGCCAAATTAAAAATATGGTTAAAAAAAAACTTTCTTGGTAGACAATCAGAGAAAACAAGAAATTCCATAAACATCCTGGACAACTATGTTCAAGAATCTCACCACAAAGACAACTGTGATATCCCGCTGGTCCTCACGATGCAATTTGAGGAATACCTGATTTTCCATACTCCTACACCTTAGAGGGAAAATAATCCGTGAAATCACTTAACCATTCAGCATCAACTGATTCGAATTTTTTACACTGGAACTAACAAAAATAACTGAGGGATGCTCACCAAAAATAATTCTCTTCCTGTAAGCTCTTTCTATATTCACTCTCCTCTCACCTCCACCTCTAACCCTACTCACTAACTTTTGGATTTGATTTGCAATCCCATGACAGAGCATAAATATTAGCCTGCTTGGGGCTGAATGGGGGAGATAATTTGTATAAACAAGAGAGAAACAACCCTAGCATAGCTCTAGGAAATTAACTGCCCCTAAAACCATCTAGCAAGCTAAGGCTTAATCATCTCTTCTTTCTCGTGATGTTGAATCTTTCATTTCCTCTTATGGTTGGACCCATTTACTAAGCAGTGAGAAGGAAACGTTGCGGCATTTGGCACAAAGGTACTAAGATGTACAAAACTTCAGTTTGATTACCATATGTTCATTGTGCTATTTTTCTTTCAAGCACATGCTCCCTAGATCTTGTTTGCTGAATCTTTTAGCATCTCCTAGATTCTCCTGAATTCTAACGTTTTCCTTCCTTTCTCGGGAACGTTCTAGTGGGGAACATGCAAAAGCTCTGTTTTATTCTAGAAATGGCCACAGTAGGAGTGATAGTGCACTTCTACGCGGCAGATGTCATTAGTTTCATAAAAATCAAGTGTAGCATTTACAGGCAGGCCAAGTCATTATTGCAAATATCAGGTTTTTAATAACAGAAGCATTCATGCCCTGTTCGGAAACCTTGTCATTTGACATGTGATCATGTTGGCGCATTTGAAATGAATGTCATTCTTCCATCCCTGAAGTTCCAGCTTTTATGAACATCATTTTTAGCAAACACTGAGAGCACTGAATGCAAACCATGTAAGTGGCTGAGTGAGAAGGGTTTTCATTGGTAGAGTTGGCATGTTCAAGTGATTCTTTGTCAAAACCAAGAGTCACAGAAGAAATCCCAAGGAGAATGATACCCTATTTTTAATACCAAAGGCAAAACCTCCTTTCAGGAGTACATTTAGATAAATGCTACAATCATTTACTGAACTCCTGTACACTGTGCCGAGTGCCTTTGTGACGTTCAAAGTCCAGCATGGACATGAACTTGTAATTAAATACCCTTCTGTGACAGATGCCGCAATAGAGAAGAGAACCCAGGGCAGGGAAGGCCCTATAGGGAGGATGGGCAGTTGGAACTGGTGGCATTTTGTTAACTGGGGTCTGAAGAATCCCTTGAATGCCACTCTATGTATCCAGCAATGATTTGAGGGCTTGGGTAAATTCTAGGAAAACAAATAGAACTCTTGGGGTTACCTCCTCAAACCTTTGAGTTTACAGTGTCCTAAAATCCTTGAATCAAACGTAGAACTCAAGCAAGAGTAGCACAAAACAGACAGGTGTAGATGAATCCAGCCTAGAGTGGGCCGGAGAACGTTTTACATACACAATCTGGGACAAGGTAAAATTTCCTAGGGCTGACAGCATAGGAGATATTCAAAGATTTTTCACCAAGTGATCTGTGATTCTTAATATCTGTGCTCCTGGCTTTATTTAAAAATAAATGCTACAATTAATTGTTTTAATGATAAATACCAGCCTCGATATGAAAGTTCCTGGGGAGTAAGAGACCAATTGAGCGGCACTCCTTGAAGATCATGCAGAACAAAACTCAGCAAAATCTGACCTAGCTTTCTCCCCTAGTAACAGGACTCAATCATGAAAGTGTTCTAAGTACATTCAATGTCACAGATACCCAAAAGTACAGAAATTCATGGGATGCAAATAAGTAAAAGCACATCCTCTAAGTACCTGGGTTTTAGTGGAAAACAGTCTTGCCGAGACCTCATTCATTCTCAGCTTAGTAGGACCATTCTCCCATATTCACCGTTGGAAGCAAATTATTTTGTCCTGAAAAAGCACAGTGCATGATACACAGTAGGCACTGAGTAGAGCTTGTTGAGTGAATCCATAAATACATGAAGGTTTTCCTCTTCTGTATGCATGAGAGTTTTTATTTCTTCTTCCAGCTTCTTTTTCATTGATTTAGGTTTCACACTGAGTCACACCAGTTCATTTGAATTCTGCTTTCTTCAATGTCTCCTCAATTTGGAGGCAATGCTAATGTAATTCTAGGGTTGTCATTAAATCTACAAAAATCCTCTGACTCATGAATGTTTTCCTCTCTAGGGCTCGTCGCCCGGAGTACACTAGCAGAGCAATTAGTCACTTGTACTATTCAGAACTTGTTAGTTCTGTTAAGCCATGTGACTCACCACCTCTCCTTGTGTTATGTTTCATCACTACTTGACAACACAAGGCTTGTCATTTGTAAGCTTAAAACATTTACACAAGTTTGTAAAAAATGTTATGCCAATATTCTCTAGGATCTGCGTGGGCAATTTTTTTTAAAAACTGCATTTGGCAGAGATGATGTACTTTTGATTTCTGAAAATGAACAGGGCAAGCCAGGACTTAAATTCATAAATAAATGTTCATGTTTTCCCTACAGGATATAAATACTCTAACATGCTGCCTGCAAATTCAGATCTGAGCAGGGAATTCAACCAAATCCAGTGGATCAAAGTCCCATTCTGAAAGCATTGAAGAATCCTTGATTTAAGTACACAGAAAGCAGGTCAGGACAGACAACAAATGCTTCAGTCAAATCTAACCACGTTGTCAACATAGACAATTTGCCAAGTGGCCACCACAATAAGCTGCTTAAGAAGGGCAATTTTTTTGACCTTCTGTGTTTAGGGTGGACCAAACTTTTAGTCCTCCAGAGATTCTTTTTAAGAGCACTAATAACAGCACTAGTAATCAATATACAGTTTAAAATTCTTTTAAAATCCTTTGGGAAATACTGCTTGAAATCTAAATCGACCCTTCCTGCTCTAGCATCATCTGCAAGTTGACTCAAGGGGTGGTGTTCTAAAATCAAGGTGTAGCCTGGGCTGCTGCATTCCCCTGGGCATCAGGGAAGACCCTGTTTGCTTGCATTTCCTAGCTCCTAGAGGTCACCGGCACACTTGATTCATGACCCCTTTCTCTCTTCACTCCAATCTCTTGCTTCCCAAATCACATGTCCTACTACTGACTCTTATCCTCCCGTTCGCCTCGTATAAGAACAATTGTTATTACGTTGGGCCCATGTGGATAATCCATGATAATCTCCCTGTCTCAAAATCCTCAGTTTAATCACATCCGTAAACCCCCTCTGATCACATAAGGTCACATACTCACAGGCTCCAGGGATTATGATGTGAACATTTCAAGGAGGCCATTATTCAGCTTACCACAGGTGGTATAGCAAACAGGACACAAAAACAGAAGCTCCACGTACTTAGGACATTATACCCCCCTCAAAAGTATCAGAGAATCACAAATGAAAAGAAGCAATTAGGACAACATTAAGTTCTGCCACTGGAAACAAGCTGTATTAAGAAGTTGACCTAGCCACATATTTATGTTGTGAAAAATTGGGACCTGTCTAGAAATATAGGGTGCATTTCGTGAATCTTCCTTCTTGATTCCTAATCAGGACATCCTTGATGCCCCTTCCATTGCCTTATCTATGTGCCTCTGCTAAGGTTCAGAGAAAAACACTGACAGGATCAGAGACTTTACTTCCTAACCTCTTTCACAATCACTCTGCAAACTTTCTGATGTGAAGAAGTAACAAACTCAGATACGTAAATATTTTAAAAGTGCCCAATTCAGTGTTTAGAACCAAATTGGCTCAAAAAGCTGCGTGTGCAATGCAAGTGCTGCACAAATGCTCTTTACTGGTGGAACGCTCCAGGAAGTACAGTCCCTAGGGCTCTGCTGTACCATTTGGAATGAAAATGAGCATCGCAGGAAAACTCAGGTGTATCTAAAGGTCAGTGGAATTTCAACCGGATGTTTTGCTTCCCCACCACAGACCTGGCAGTAGGAGTGGTTTCTAAATTCCACTTGGGGGAAATTAAACATTTTTAATAACATGTTTCCATTTCAACCTTGGCTCTTCCTTAAAGTTCAAAAGAGTCTCATATTCATTTTTCTTCTAGCGTATTCAACCAATGTTTATTACCATAAGTAAAGTAGTTTAGAATTTCTAAAACTGATCACTCCCCACCATCATCACCATCCCCTTCCCCTTCCCCGAACCTGTTTCTCTCTCTGCCCATCTCAGTGATTGGCATTACCTGTGTCACCCAATCCAGAAACCCAGAGTGACCTACAGGCTTCTTCCTGTCTCATCCCCGCTCCGAGGTCATTAAATCCTACAATGTAGTATATGAAAGCTTTCCTGTCCATATTTAAAGTTATGCCTCATTTCAGACTCTTGACTCTCAACTGGACGAGCACAATGGTTTTGTAACTCATGTCCTTGCTCTCGTCTTACACATCTCTGTTCAGTACTCCACTCTCTGGACTGGACAGCGTGAGCTTCCAGAAGATGCATATCATATCACTTCCCTACTTTACTTTTTAGTGACTGCCTATCTTAGAGGTTAAAATACAAACATTTAATTTTGGTACAAAAGGCATTTCATAATCTTCTACCAGTCCTCTCTCTAGCATACTCTACCCTATTCCTGAACCCTGTGATGCAGCTAGAAAACCTTCTCTTTGCTTAGCAATGCAACAAAAATTAGCAAGACAGCTCCTGATATTCACAATTTTACAGTCTCTTAGAAGGGATGAAACTACTGAGCTATGTTAAAAATATATAGACACACACACACAGTTGAACCTTGAGCAACGTGAGGGTTAGGGGCATCAACCCTCTGTGTAGTGAAAAATTTGCGAATAACTTTTTTTTTTTTTTTTTTTTTTTGCGGTACGCGGGCCTCTCACTGTTGTGGCCTCTCCCGTTGCGGAGCACAGGCTCCGGACGCGCAGGCTCAGCGGCCATGGCTCACGGGCCCAGCCGTTCCGCAGCATGTGGGATCTTCCCGGACCGGGGGACGAACCCGTGTCCCCTGCATCGGCAGGCGGACTCTCAACCACTGCAGCACCAGGGAAGCCCACGAATAACTTTTACAGTTGACCCTCCATGTAGGCAGCTCCTCTGTATCTGTATTCAACCAACCATGCATCGTGTAGTACAATAGTATTTATTATGAAAAAAAATCCACATATAAGTGGACCAGTGCAGTCCAAACCTGTGTTGTTCAAGGGCCAACTGTATAGTTAAATAGTGTCATAAGGGAAGAACAAAGTGCTTTGAGGTTCAAAAATTAAAGAAAAAACATTTGGGTGAAGAATCAGTGTAATAGTCATAAAACATACTTCCTGTATACATTTTGCAAATAGTTACTTAAAAAAGGGCATTCAAGGTAGCAAAGAATATCATTCTGATCTTTTAAAGCCCTCAGCCAGATCTTACGAGTCTTCTTGTTCCCGTTTAAAGAACTGAGAAGCCACAGTCGGTATCACAAGGAGGATGCTATTTTAGTGGGCAGTTTCAGCGCCTGGCGCAGCCTCAGACTCTAGTTCGACAGGTGACCAGGGGAGAGAGAAGAATGAACGTTTTAGATGTGTTATTTGTAAAACACACAAACAAAAACCTCTGCAGTGAGAAGGAAGAGATTTTTTTGGATGAGTGGCCACTGTTGCTGGCAGTGTAATAGTTCTCATTTCTATAAATAACTATGATTGACGCCCATTTCCTTCCAGTCCATCAGCTCCCATTGACGTTCATTGACTTCGCTTTCCAACAGAGACCCTGTGGTTCATTCATTCACCCTCTCTCTTGCTGACTCCCACTTTTGCTAAAACTCCAAACCTACATCAACCTAAGTGTCTGCCCACTCCTCTACCAGCCCTAGGCTGTTGGAGACATCCACACATTCACATGCAGAGCACAGTAAGCTCCCTTTCAGTACTACCCATTCAGCCCCCACTAGCCGGCTCTCTTTTACTACATGCGCTGCCCCCTACTTATTCTCAGTAAATCACTTCACTCCCTCACAGCAAAATGACATAACATCATTTTAACTCCCTTCTTGGCCAACATCAAGACACTTATCTGTCCTTATCTTCCTATCTATCTCAGGAGAATGTTCCTTCTTGTTAAAAGGTGGATTCTGGTTGCATAAATCTAGGGTAGGGCCTGACATTACTCATTTCTAACAAGCTCTCTGCTGATGCCTTTGCTGCTGGCCCTAAGATCACGGTACTTCGATGAACAACTCCTAGAACTCATCCCTGCCAGAACGTGCAGAACTTCCTCTTCTCCGAACCTGCAATTTTCCCTTCACTGGGGGCTTTTTCCCCTAAGCACATAGATGGACACATCTCCTGATGTTAAAAACAGCAACAGCAACAAAACTCAGAAGTTTACTGAATTACTCAATTCCAGCCCAGTACGTTCTCTCCCTCGTCACTTACCCTACATTTCACCTTCTTTTCAAAACGAGTCTTCTTGAAAGTGTAATTTACATATTTTTGTGCACACGTCACTCTTAAACCCACTGATATCCAGCTTCATCCCCACAATGACGTGGGAATGCTTTTGCCAAGGCCATCCAGGGCCTGCTGGATACTAAATTTAATGGATATGTCCAACCCTTATTTTATTTAACATCCAGCAGAACTGACTCTTTATTGAAATCTTCTTCTCCATTAACTTCTGTTATACCATCTTACTCCCATCTCTATAACCATCCATTCACACACCACTCTCAGAGCTCCATTCCTCTACTCATGACGTAAATGTTAGTTCCTTGGGGTTCTGTCAATAGTAATCTTCCCATTATTTACTCTCTCTCTTCCTAAGAAGCCACTTGCATGTATTCATTCACCATCTATATCCTGAAGACTTCTAAATTAATTGGTGCTTTCAGTTTAAATATCTCCCATGAGATCTCAAGCCATAGATCCCACTACTTACTCCAAGCTTTCCACTTGTTATAAGCTAAAGACATTTGAAGCTCAATATGTCTAGAACTGAACTCTGGACCTTCCACCTAAACTTGCCTTAGCTCCTATATTTCTTCTTTCTGTGGAAGATACCACCTGCTAGCCAGTACATAAGCAAAAAATATGCACATCATCTTATTTCCTTTCTCTTCCGTATCACTTACATCCACATTCTATTAATTCTCCCTTTAAGATCACCCCAATTTATCCCCCCTTCTCCATTCCTACAGCCACTGGCTCCGTGTGGACCTTCCCCATTTCTTTCCTGGAGCAATTACTGCTCTTGCTTCCACCAGGCTGGGGGCCTTCCAACCCCACCTCACACAGCAGCAGGAGCAATCTGGCTGAAGCATAAGCATGGTTACAGCCCTCTACCATTTAAAAATTATTCAGTGTTCCCACAGTGCTGTAATAGTAAAGTCTATTCTTCTACTCAGTACAGGTCTTCCAGAACCTGGCCACTGCCCTTTCTTCTCTTCCAGTTTCAGCTCCCTATTCTCCTCCTGGGACCCTAAACTCCAACTCTACACAATTTCTTACATTTTTCCAATGGGCCATAACCCCTTCTTTGCTTATGCCACTAACTTCCCCACTCACCACCACACCGTCCTGATTCTTTACCAAAATTTTTCCCATTCACCCCTCATGATCCACTCAGTCTTTGCATCTCCAGAAAGCCTCCTTCTTCTTCTGTTTTGATTAGGTTCCCTCATACGTCCTCCTGTAAAATCCTATTTCTAACTTTGTACTTGCCTCACTCCCGCTAGAGTATACCCCATTAAGACTTGGGAATATGTCTTGTACTCACTGTAACTCCAGGGATGTGCACAGTCTCTGGCATATAGGAAGGTTTCAATGAATTATTTTGAATAAATGAATAAATAAACTATCCTTAATAACTGACATCTGTCCATTGGCAATTTCTGGGAAGGCAACAGATTAAGGGGTATTTTTGAGATAAGAATGGTGGTATTTGCACCTGAGATAGACCACCCTGATCTCTCTTCTCTCCACCCTCCCCACCTCTAAATGTCTCCTCTAAATTAAGAAAAAATCATTTGCCCGGGCAAGAATAAAATCAAGATTTCTAGACTCTTAGGGGGCAGGCCCTAGTCTATAATTGTATTTTATTTATTTGCTTGTTAACGCATGAAACTATTTTCAGAGAGCTCACTAGCCTTGTCAGTAATATTTTTACCTATAAAATCTCAATCATTTTCCCTGGAAATAAATGTTGGTGTCTAAAGTCCATTTACATTTATGATTAAAGGCCAGGGTCCCAGCGTGTGATCTGAGTGACTATACAAAATCTATTTTTGGAGACAAAATAACACCTGTGAGTGTCTAGGCCCATCAGCGATGCTGAGAGTTCCTTTTAAATTTCACTTTTGGAGGCTGATATGCTGCAGCAATGCAAGCTTGGGCCAAACTGATTGTTTTTCTGGCTTAAATTGCATTGTGGACCTCAAGGAAAACAGGAAGAGTTGGCAAATTTACAGCTTTTAAACAAAATTGCCTTAAGTTGAGGGGATTCCCTTAATATAGCCTCTTATAAATTTGTTTCTTTTCTTAAGAAATTTCCCATTTCACAGGAATTCAGAACGTAAGTCTCACACACAGGATCTGCTTTAAGGTAAAGTTCTCAAAACAGCGACATCTTTTTGATGTAAATTCCTTGTGTAATTGGGTACCAAAGCCAAAGTATAGAATGGGAGCTGGAATAACAGAGCTCAGAAACTGTCATCCATTTTCCATTAACACTCCAATTCTGTCAGCAGAACTAGCGTATTCTCATTTTAGGCCAGGAATCCATACCAGGAGGACTTCCAGTAAATACAAAACCATCTAGTGATTTTCCAAATCTATGGCTTCATGTCCCTTGTTCTCCAGTTTAGCTCCTCATCTACAATTTCAACCTCTCTCGTTAATATTTCCCATTCCTTTGCTCCTATCATCTCAAGACTGTCAAAACCCCAAAGCTGGAGAACAGCTAACCACTTAGTAACCAGGGTACACGGTACACTATCTACGAACTAGTCTCGGTACTTCATGTGTACTAACTCATTTAATAATCTCAACAATCCTATCAGATGTGTACCCTTGTTATTCCCAGTTCACAGATGAGGAAATGGAGAATAAGTGACTCGCCCAAGGTCACGAGGCTATTCAATGATGCTCTCTGCCTGGGGCACTCTTCCACAGTATTGCTGGGCTCCAGTGGGAAGATCACAGGAGCCATCAAATGGGAACCACTGCAAATGATAGCCAGCATTCTCATCTGGGCCCTCAGCCTGTTCGACAATTCCATTATGCTTCCCCAGGCTGCTATGTCAACCCGCTCTTTTCCTCATCTTCTCCCTTCACTCTCAGCAGATTAATATCCCTCCTACTTCCCAGAGAAAATAGAAATCATCAGAAAGAAACTCCTGTAGCTTCCTATTGCCTATTACAATGGAAGAAGTTCCCTCTCTCCCAACTGAGTACACAGTATCCCATGCCCTACTGCTTTCTCAGGGAATCTGTTCTGTCCATTATCTTCCCCCCACATCCCACCTTTTTACATTCAACTCTTCTTTCCCCCTGAGGCTCTCACCAGCATTTAAACATATTTCTCTCTCTCTCATCTTAAATATCTTCCCTCAACTCTGGCCTCATTCAGCTACTGACCAGGCTTTCTTTATGTCCATCCCTCCCCCTCAGCCTTCTAGCTTTTGCCTTTACTACTCCACAGAAAGTGCTCCTGTGAGTCACCAATAAACCTCTCTCAGCCCATATCTCATTTGCCATCTCAACTGCATTCAACACTGCTGTCACTGCCCTTACCAGAAACATTTCCCTTCCTTTGCTTTTCTGACGCCATGTACTGCTCATTTTTTCTCCTTCCCCTTTGGAGACTTCATTTCAGTCACCTTAGTTGGCTCCAACTGTCCCATCTGCTGTCCTAGGCCCTCTTTCTTCTTGCCCTACACCAAAAGCTCCAGGGACCCCTCATCCACTCCCCTGGCTTCAATTACCACTCGTTTGCCAGGGACACCCAACTCTTCCTGGCAGCTCAGTCAATTCTATTCTGCTATTCATCTCCACCTAGAGGACTCGTGTGCATAAACTCAATGTTCCTAACACTAACTGCGTTCTCTTTCCTCCAAACCCGGCTCCTTCATCAGCGTCCCACACCCTTGCTTGCTTCAGGAACTTGGGGAGCATCTTCTACCTCATTCCACACATTTGCTCCACCACCAGATCATGTTGATTCAATCTAAATACTGCTCACATCCATTCACTTCTCTCCATTCCCACGGCCACCACCCTAGTCTAGGCCACACTTACCTTTGCCTGGACTAATGTAAGAACTGATTCAATTGGTCTACTTTCTGCAACAAGGCCCTCACCCCTGCTCCAGCTCATTATTTACATTGAAGCCAGCATAATCTAGTTAAAAAGTAAATCTGGGCTTCCCTGGTGGCACAGTGGTTGAGAGTCCGCCTGCCGATGCAGGGGACACGGGTTCGTGCCCCAGTCCAGGAAGATCCCACATGCCGCAGAGCGGCTGGGTCCGTGAGCCATGGTCACTGAGCCTGCGCGTCCGGAGCCTGTGCTCCGCAACGGGAGAGGCCACAACAGTGAGAGGCCCGCGTACCGCAAAAAAAAAAAAAAAAAAGTAAATCTGATGATGGCATGGTTTCAATGGCCCTCTAGAAGCAATCCAAAACTCCAAATATAGTTTTTTTTAAATACTAAGAAATTGCTCATACTTATGTCTCTGCTTTTATCTTTGGTCCCCGCTTCCACCGGCTCTCTACTCTGCAGTACCTTAAATGCTTCCCTAAGAGCCAAGCTTTTGTTGCACTTAGGAGATGTTCACATGTAGCTCCTTTGACCCCTTCCTCTCATTATCATCTATCACCTCCTCAAGGCACCCTTCTCTGACTTCTAGACCAAATTAAATCCCCTTAATATGTTTACTATTTTTTACAAATTTTATCCCATTGTTATTTATATTCAGTATCTACTTTTGCCACAACCATACAGGAAGGAAATATACCCGCCTACTAAACGTTATATTTCTAGACTAGAAATATTCCTAGACTAGACTCAGTATACAGTTTGTGAACCATTTATTTTTACTAATCTTGTCCTCATTTCTGTGCCGCAGTTATTAGCCATCTACAGGCATTGTTAGATGAACATTAAAGAAAATGTCATTTTGTTTCTTAATTTACCCATGGCACGTCTAATAATTCATGACCATGAAAATCATGGAAATGTCAATAGGGCACCTTTGGTCATATGATCCACTAATGAAATAACCTGCTCATCACCTTTTTTTTTCTTTTTTTCGGTTGCAAGACATTTTGTGTCTTTGAACATAGAAAATGAAAATGGAAAGTTTTCTGTTTCATCTCCGTTATGAAGTATGCTGTGTGGATAGTGTGTGTGTGTGTGTGTGTGTGTGTGTGTTGGTACCCACTTTGTTGACAAGCATACCCCACGTCCCATGCCCCTCCCCCACAGTGAGGACGCTACTTCCATTCTAGTACGTTCACTCAAGCATTTTAAGAAAATGAAAATAGGTTTGCAATTTTTTCATCAATGAGGTAGGCAGTTTTAAAGATGATACTAAATTCGCTGTCAGAGATAGAAAGTTTGTTGCTTAAAGAAATTCTATCTTTTATATGAAAGTTAGATAAAACTGAGTACTACAATCTTTTCTAACCTGTTTCTATCCCAAAGATAAATATATATTTTTTTCTTTCCAGTGATAACCAACTTGGTTTTGGAAAGTGAGGTCATTAAAGCATCCAAAATGGTTTCAAATGCCAAGTTTCACACATGACTCTGATTCTCAAAGCTATCGTGTGGATAAAAATCACACTTATCAAAGAAACACAATAATGACAGCTCAGAGGCCGATGCTGAAACTTGAAAGTAATTGAAGCATTTAACCACCATTTTCTTGCTCAGAGTTTCTCCTCAGGAATGACCCACTGCTAAAAGCCTGTGTAGCATGCTGCATTCACTGCCATTGGGATAAGCTTAATCTATGTTGAGGCATCTTCTAAAACTCAGACTAACCACGCTATCTTCTACAGCTTTTATCCAAGCTCTGCCTTATCCTAAAGCAAATTTTAGCCTGCATGAAAATCACCTAGAATGTTTATTAGAACACAGAAACAGGGCTTCCCTGGTAGCACAGTGGTTGAGAGTCCAGCTGCCAATGCAGGGGACACGGGTTCGTGCCCCGGTCTGGGAAGATCCCACATGCCGCGGAGCAGCTGGGCCCGTGAGCCATGGCTGCTGAGCCTGCGCGTCCGGAGCCTGTGCTCCGCAATGGGAGAGGCCACAGCAGTGAGAGGCCCGCGTATCGCAAAAACAAAACAAACAAAAAAAAACACAGAAACACAGATCTTGGACCCCATACCCACAGTTTCTGATCAGGTGTCTGGTGGGGCTGGAGAATTTGCATTTCAAAGATATTCTCAGTGATACTACTGATCAAAGGCACGTGTTTTGAGAGTCCCTGTCTTAAAGTTATGCCCTTTTCCACAATACCTAGCATTCCTTCCTCCCAAATTATGTAAAAATTAGTTTCCTCTTGGCCATTCCTAATACCTCTTCATCCTTTTGTAATTCCTTAGGGCCAGTACTGTCCCATAGAAATATCACGTGAGACGTACACTGAGTTTTAAATTCTCTAAACTTAGTTTCAAATTTACGTAAATTTTCTAAAATTCAATTTTCTATATTAGCCACATTAGAAAGTAAAAAGATGAAATTAATTTTATTGATACATTTTATTTAACCCAATATATCCAAAATATTGTCACCCAGCACATACTTTATATAAAAAATATTAATGAGTGATTTAACTCCTTTTCTCTTACGTTCAAAGACTTACTAATTCCTTGAAGTCTGATGTCTGTTTTTGACATTTACAGAGCATCTCATTTTGGACTAGCCATATCTCAAGTGCTCTATAGGCATATATGGCTAGTGGCTGCTATCATGGACAGCAGTGCCATAGAACTTTAGAGTCAAGAAAACTGGGGCACTGAGGGCTCTTCATGGTCTGCCCACTTCTATGACTTTCACTACATTTTCTAAGTTTTAAGATGTACCTGATTGTCAGACACATTATCGATTTAACAGATTTTAAGGAAAAAAGAACAATTACAGCATTAAATGTACACATTGATTTTAAAATGCATGTCAGTCTAAAACTTCTCTTTATTTTTATACATAGAACCAAATATTTCATGATGCACTTGTTTTCCTCCTGCTACTTGTCCTATCCCCATCTCCTCCCCCAACAGCAATCCCTTCCTCCAGCAAGATAATCCTTGTTAACAACTTAGTATTTGTGCTTCTTTATTTTTCCTCCATCCTCATATAATTCTATACAAATGTACACACAGAAGTTTGTCTATATTTGTTTTATTAAAACAGGATATTATACCCACTTCTCTGCATAATTCTTTTCTTATTCAATAATAATTCATGAAAATCCCTGCAAGTCAGCTAGATGTTATAGTTCATTCTTTTTCATGGCTACAGAAGAGTCTATGAAGTGGAGTACCATAATTCATTCATTATTTCTGTTATTGCTGGACATTTACACATTATCCTTTTTTTAAGCACTAAGAAAATGCTATAAAAAAGCAGAAACCTTTAGATAGATAGGTAGATAAATTGATCAATCCATAGATAGCTATCATTGCCTACTCTCTCTTTAAATTAGCTTGCAGGGACTTCCCTGGTGGCGCAGTGGCTAAGAATCTGCCTGCCAACGCAGGGGACGTGGGTTCCATCCCTGGTCCAGGAAGACCCCACATGCCGTGGAGCAACAAAGCCCATGCACCACCACTACTGAGCCTGCACTCTAGAGCCCACGCACCACTACTACTGCGCCCATGTGCTGCAACTACTGAAGCTGGCGCACCTAGAGCCCGTGCTCCGCAACAAGAGAAGCCACCGCAATGAGAAGCCACGCACCACAACGAAGAGTAGCTCCCGCTCGCCGCAACTAGAGAAAGCCCACGCAGCAACGAAGACCCAACGCAGCCAAAAATAAATAAATAAATTTAACAAAAAAAATAAAAAATAGATAGATAAATAAATAAATTAGCTTGCAATCTCTTCGTTAGCCTTTACCTTAGACATTCTCCCACCATATCTGGGCTCTTTCTTTCCAATAAATGAAACCAGTTGTCTGTACCATCCAAGCAAATCATTTTAAATCAATTTCCTAATGAATTCTTCTACAGTCAACAACTGGTTCAGACTAATATATCTCCCCTTAACTCTCCCCAGGCATGCTCTCTATTCAGCTGTTCTCTTCAACTGTCTGGCTTCCTGGTAAATAGTAAACAAAGCTGGAGAAAATCCACACAGGAATGGATTTTTTTGTTGTACATCCACTCACTTTGCAAAAAATACTGGTTGACATTAACCATATTAATTTCTTCACTGATATTTTAAAATTAAAAAAAGAAATACAGACTAGGAATCAAAGGTCCTGTAATCCATAAGCTACCCAAAGTAGCACAGATGGTAACTCAAGCAGTAATAATAATGAGAATGATAAATAGCAACAACTAACATTTATTGTTAGTTCATGATAGGCATTGTTCTAAGTACTTTACATATGTTAATTCATTTGCTTCTTCAAAATCTCCGTAAGGTAAATACTCTTATTATTTTAATATTATTCCCACTTTATGGCTGAGGACTCTGAGATGATACCTCCAGGAAATGGCAGAAGGAGGACTGAAATGTAGACAGTATGACTCCAGAGTTCTATCCGCTCACCTCGAAATAAAGCGCCTCACCTGGGAAATAAGTAGTAAATCACCTCATCTCCTCTCTGTTTGAAACTCAGTGTCCTCAGCTGTAAAATGTGTAGAGTAATACCAGCTCTTCCTACCTTTAGGATTGCTGAGAAGAAACATGAAAAACACTGAAAGCTCTAACAAGGGGAGGTCATCTGGTTTAAGGTTGGAAAATTGGGCTGAGACTATTTCATCATCTGAAGCAAAAACTAACCAGATAGTGTTTTATACAACAGCAAACCAAGCCATTTTCTGACCACCCATATCCTTGTGAAGGTGAGACTGGACATACAGGGCCAGCTAATGCAGACTGTGAATGACGCCAGATTCTCACAGCTGCTGATTTGCCTGGAATTAGGAAAAAAGCAGCCAACCTTTACCTCTGTCGTGTAGCCTGACCGTGTCCTTCCTCTCTCTTCTCCAGTCTTCGGACTTTGCTTAATAGAAGCACCATGCTATAAATCTTACATACTTAAGGGCCAAAAAACTCTCCAGAGCCCGCACACTGAAATTTGTGTGGGAGTTCAGCAGTACTGAATTTTCAAATAAAATGATTAACAGGCACCTCTAGGGCAGCCTCTGAGAAAACGATCCTTCCTGACTTGCCACCTTAATCCGAGGAAGCTTTTTGTTCTCAGGCTTAATAAAACAGTTGGAAAGTAACGTAGGGATGAGGGTCTAGAAGCAGGTAGAGAGCAGCACCCCATTCTCCAGGCTCCCATCAGCAACCTGAATCTCATCTCTGCTCTCTGTCCAGGCCTAACTAGGCCACTGGAATGTGCTACTGGGGAGGTTTCAGTCACTTCGTTCAATTTTCACTGCAAGCAGCTCTCATTACTTGTTGCTAGAAACATTTTCTCCAAGATTTTAAGAGTCGGAAATGGGTTCACCTGATCAGAAGCCTACTTGCTTTTTGGTAGCACAATAACATCTGTCAGACTTCCTGAAGCAGAGAATTAAAATCGGTTAAAAGGAGGAACATGATCCAATCCAATTCAATCCCAGACTCACGCCTACAAGCCTCCTATTTGCTGAAACAATGATTTAGATGCCCTGCCGAATAAATATAGGCTGTTTATAGCCGAACACAATAGGAATCTGCCTCATTTATGCAGCAGGAAGATCGTTTACAGCCAATTTCTAAAAGACACCAAGCATCAATAATAAATTTTCAAATCAAGGCCAGAAATTGCAATACTCAAAAAAGGCCTGTCAGGCAATATGAAATTGTTGTCAGAAGGAGGGTTTTCAGGGACGCCATATACCAGTTTATAATCCAGAAGTGACTATAAAATGGTCATGGCCAGCCTGGCTTTCCAAGTCTCTGGGAAGGAGGAGGCTTGGCTGTAAAGGAGATCTGGGGCAACAAGAACAGGGCATCTCCTACTGAGAGATCTCAGTGCCAGCCTGGTGGCCTTTGGAGACGATCGCTAGAGCCACACTTTTTCTCAGCTAAATCTGCTTCTTGGGAGCAATTCCTGCTTTGCACTTACGGAGAAGAGGCTGAATGCTGCTGCTGGAGGGGCTCAATTTTCTGCCCCACAGGGATTGCGTAGCCAGACCTTCCCTTTACTTATACATGTGTGCATGCTCACACACACATACACACACACAGACTTAAACAGGAATTTAAACATCCTAACCTTTTCCCTCTAATCCATCCCATACCATCCCAGGTGCTATTAAAACTTGCAGGAAGGGCTTCCCTGGTGGCGCAGTGGTTGAGAGTCCGCCTGCCGATGCAGGGGACACGGGTTCGTGCCCCGGTCCGGGAAGATCCCACATGCCGCGGAGCGGCTGGGCCCGTGAGCCATGGCCGCTGAGCCTGTGCGTCTGGAGCCTGTGCTCCGCAACGGGAGAGGCCACAACAGTGAGAGGCCCGCGTACCGCAAAAAAAAAAAAAAAAAAAAAAAAAAACAAAAAACACCTTGCAGGAAATGAAAAGTAGCTCCTACTCACAGGAAGACTGACTTCTGGGATGGAGCCTAGAAAAATGGCTCTGCGTCGCAGCTCAATCACTTACTAGCTGTGACTCTGAGAAAGTCACTGATACTTCCGTGTCTCACTGTCTGACCTATAATACACAGGAAATAGTTCATGTGAGGAGGAAGTAAGGTCGTGGGTGAAAATTCTTAAAAAGAACTCCCAAGGTGTTCACTGAATTCATTGTTGCCAACTGGATCTGGATCTCATCTGAGCTTCCCACAAGAGCAAGCTGGGGAGTCAGGAACAGGAAAGGGTACCATTCTGGTACCATACTCCAAGGGTACCATTTAAGTGATAGGACACATAAAAAAGCCTCTCCTCGAGGAAAGTAATCAGAATAAGACGGTTGGTATTTAAGCTCTCCCATTATCTAGCTCTCTGCCTTTTATTAAGTCCCTTAATCTCTCTGAGCTTTACTTTCCTCAAGTATGCAATGGGATTCATGATGACACCTTACAGCATTACGGTGAATATGAAACAGGAAAACATATACGAACATGTTCTGTAAACTCTAACAAATGTTCCCACCCTGGGTCTACGCCCTCAACTACACTGTCTTGTTTATTTTCTTCATAGCTCAGAATGACTTGAAATGTCCTGTGTGTTTTTCTATTGTTTGTCTGATTCACCCCACTAGAATGTCAACTCCCCAAAGGCAGGAGCTCTGTCTTAACAGCTGTATCACTCATGCTTAGAGTGGTCTTTTTCTGAATATTTCTTACCTGATTGCTAGACAAGCACACTGGCAGTCAGCCCCAGAGAAAAAATTTTGAAGCACATGAAATCTTCCCTCATTGACCCCTCTGCCCATCCATCTTAGCATCTGAAATGCACAACTGCCTCCTTCCTGTGACTGGGGAATCCTCTATGTATGAAGCAAGTCTCTCTCTCCCTAGAGAAGCTGCAAATGCCAGGTACCCACGTCCCAGCCTCCCTTGCAGCTAGGGTGCAGGAATCTGACTGGGCTCTGTCCCCAGGCTCACCTGCTGCACACTTCCCACTGAAAGCTAGTGACTTCCAGAAGAACTACACAATCCTCATCGTGGCAAGACTCTGGTCAGGGAGCTGACTCTGCTGATGGCCCTCATAGCAGCATCCGGGGTCCTGGGTTGGGAATGTCGACGGGGCAGGCTGCTATATCTGCACCCAAGGTGTGTCTTCACTGGGTCATATCTGGGGCATGATGTCGGCCCTTGTTCCTGACTGTCTTCCCTCCAGGCATGGTTCGTTGGGCTATTCTGGATATCCTCTACATACAACTTTAATTAGTGCTTTTATGCTTCACTTGTCCAGGACTGGTGTTTGACTGATAGGATCCTCCAATTCCCCAAACAGCCCAGTATCTCCATCAGATTAAAAGTGACCCTGGTCCCCTAAGAGACTCCAGCTAAACTGTCTTCCTAGCAATTACCTGCTCCTCCCAACAACCCTTTGCCTTTTCCCAGATGAAATTGCACGTTTCCTGGTGCTTTTTCCCTTAGGACCTTACTTTCTATAAGGGGTAATCTGATCAGTTAATTCAAGCCGATGTGTTAATTTCTGATGCTAATTTAATATTACCCCAGCATTTTAGCAGATACTTTTAATGCCTCAGAGCAAAGGAGAGAGGAATCACACAGTGGCCAGGGCCTGTGAGGGTTCTACTCTTTGTCTGCAATCTCAAAGGTCCTACCTCCATTGAGACATCATGGACAGTCCAAAGATGGGTGCATTGTGGACTGATCACATGGCGACCCTGGTGCAGTTTACGGAATCAGTCTTTACTTCATGATTATCGACGTGCCTGCATATACACAGATGCTTATGTGCGCGCATACACACACACACACACACACACACACACACACACACACACGAACCCCTACCCAAATACTTCATTGGCTTCCCATTGCTTTTAGAATGAGGAGCAAAATCTTTAACATTCCCAGTAATGCCCTGTATCCTGAGCCCTAACCCAGTGACATAAATGATTATATCATTTGGCTCTCAGGTGGGGAGAGGGGCAGTTAAAATCCTGATCTGTAGCATTTGCTGATTTCAGTGGCATAAATACTTCCCAAATGTTACTTACAAGCTACCAAAATAATATCAACAAGGTTATAAAATTCCTGAATATTTAATAATGGCTCTTTCAAGCCAACAGGAGCCCCTAGCTCCAGAACACCACTGTTTTCCCAGTCACTTCTCAGTACACTCGTCATTTTAAACCCACTGGCTTTTCAACTTCCAACTTCCTCAATGGGTCAAATATTTCTATATTACTAGGGCTAGGCCTGATATATATGTCAGGCCAGATCTATAAGTTCAGAAAATAATTTTGCTTCCAATATATAACTAGCTGGTTCATACTATTTCATTCAGTTAAGCAAACACATACTGAGTTTTTAATATTTGCAAGACACAGTATTAGGCCTGGACCATGAGAAATAATAGATACTCCGTTCCTGTTTTCAAGGAACTGACGATTTCAGTCTACCTGACAGATGAGACCTCCTGCGTTCTGAAAGATCTCTGAGAGAGAAGGCCTCACCACACTCTTGGCAACTGCCACACTCAGTTCTCAGTTCGCTGAGTAATTTGTGTGGGAGCTTCTAATTCCTTGAGAATCAATGCATCTCCATTTCCTCTTATTCTGGGTGCCAGAAGCAAGAACATTTGGTCACCATTCTTCACATAATAAGCCTTCACTTCCTGAGAGTTACTGAGTTATACCTTTGTCTTCTCTTTCTAGATTAAATAATTCCAATCCCTTTAACCTTTTCCAGAGGTCCTATTTGCCAGCCTTCAGTTTAATCATTTTCACTGCACCCTCTGGAGTCTCTCCAAGTCTTCAGCATTAAAATTTGTTGCTTTTGCCATTGAGCTCACTCTTCTAAGCAACTTATTCTTTCATGTAAACCAAGACGAAAGGAAAGCAGCCCCCAAATAAAAGGAAGAGAGTAGACAGAAGGACAGATTTCCTACGTAAGGGATTCATGCAGGACACTCACACGCTGAAAGCAAATAGCATGTATTGTCAGCACTATTAAGCAAAAAGGGCCAAGACCAGAAGAATTTCTAAATAGTGCCAACCATTTTGCTTGACAATTATCTAAATTACTTTTAAGCAGATAAGGCTATTAGCAAGCTTGCTTTAGTTACACCTGAAGTTCTCAGACGGGTGCTTAGAAAATCATTGTTAATGAGATCAGACTGGAGTTTTTTATTCTGCACAATACCTCTGGCTGCCAAGTAGACTGTCCAGAGGTTACTATGTAATTTACAGGCAGCGCCTTTGACTGGTCAATCCTGGCAAAGTGCAAAGGATCTTTCATTTCATTCTGTCAGTCAATAGAAATTAATATTTCCTGAGCTGAGAGTGCAGGAATTCTAAATGAGTTTTAAGAAAGGATGTACAGAGGCTGATCAAATACATGCTGATCACTGTGTGGTACCAACATATGCCAAAAGGGGCAGATATGAAAAGCAGAGCTCTAGGAAAAACCCTCTTCAAGATAAGCATGATGACTTAGAGATCTCTTTTTACCAAGATCCCTCCCTGCCTTTTTCTCTTATTGTTCCACTGAGATGAACCTGCCCCCTGTGAGCCAGTAGTGTGCCATACACACACACACACACACACACACACACACACACACAAAGAGAGAAAAAGACAGAGAAAAGGAGCGGGGGGTGGGGAGAGGGGGAGAAAGAGGGAGACAGAGGAGAGAGTGTGTGTGAAGATTCTACTGACACATTTCCAAATGCTTTCAAGAAGCTGGGAAAACTCTTTCTGGGTAACATTCTACCTGTTCTGTTTCAGGGACTTCTTTGTTTTGGAGCCAGTGTTTAGAAAAAATAAATTATTTTCCCATCTGGAAAAGTTAAAAGTATACAACTAGGGTGAAAACAGTTGGTTGGATATGGAGAAGTGGAAAGAGAGAGACTATTGCTTTCTCTGGGCTAGTTCTGGGAAAACTGTAGTTAGCGTTCATCTAGTTCAATTTCTGAAGTTAGTATGGCTGTGGTCAGACCCTGTCTGGCTGAGACCCAGCGGGGCTGAGAGAGGTCTGTCAACAGCAGCCATGGGAGAAGCAGCTACGTTCTGAAAAAGATTCCTTGCCAAGTTCTCTAATAACAGGACACATTCATGATTTGGTGTGGAATTTTCTCAGGGAGGTGTAGACTCAAAGACAGTTCAGCCTATCAAACAATGACTTAAATGCTAAGACTTATGGAATTGATATAGTGATCCTTAAATAATCGGCAATTAAGATGGCCAAGAGCTTATAACCACAGCATCTTAAGGAGAAGCACCTCCTGGGCAAAAGAAGACAGTTCGCTAAGCCGTTTAATTTATCCGTGTGGACCCATTATATCCCTCCTATTCCTGCTGGCTCTTCATGCCCAGGCACACGCCCCAGGTGTCTGTCCACCTGAGTGAAGGAAAGGCATAGGTACGCAAACGCAGTTGGTAAATAAATGCACAGTTGAGCTCCGGGAGCTCTGAAACAATGGTGATTAAAGCTGTAGCATATTGAATAGTTGTGTGTTGAGAAATCAACATTGTAATGTAATAATTACCATTTTTAGAAAGGCAAGATTCCAATTATGAAGTGAACTACAAATCACCCCGATTTCATTTATTTCATGGTAAAGATAGTCTCGTAAATTGTTACCAAGTGGTAAGCAAATGAAAGTAGGGCACTGATATCAATGTATGTTGCCATGTTACTTTGTAGTGGTAATGGCAAGTGGCCAATAATGTTGGATGAATAAATCACTAGTAGACACAACTCAATGCTCCCTCTCTTTATCTAAATACGTATCTCAGAGACTTACACCAAGTCGTTTCTAAGAAACAGTAATTTGTATCACTCCGCTATAATCCACTGCACCTTGGGAAGCAATCTTTATCCCATTTAAATTTGAGAAATAATATCACCAATACCGAACATGCGCATTTCTACATTGGGAAGGTTAAAAGAAAACAAAAACCAAAGCGGGGAAAAGAAAAACAGAGAAAATAAAAGGAAAGTAAGGAAAAGGGGAGAAAGACAAGAAGTAAAAAACAGATCGGTGAATTTTAAAAAACATCTATCTTTAACGAACAAGTGACATTTTCAGTAAAGTTTTTCTGAATCTGAAAAAGTAAAATAAAATTCCTGCTGACTTTCAAAAGCCAAACCTTTGGGTCATTCTTTAAAAAAATAGATAACCAGCAGATTAAAGGAACTCCATTTACAAAAATCAAATGAATCTCTCACAAAGCTTGTTTGGGACATGAATAAATCATCTGGTCATGAATTATTCATTGTTATCAAGAAACAAGCCGGGATTCCAGGAACTGGGCTGAGGGAAGCGCTAAAACCAGGGAGTGAGTGAGTTCATTGTCTCAAACCCACCATGGGAAGGGAGAGGACAGGCCACAGGGTACTGACAAGTGATGCTGACCATGCTAGATGGTTTCAGGGGACACTCTGGCAGCATTTACACCCCAGAGCATAAAGCAAATAGAGTTTAATCCTTACCTTACTTTAGAAAATTGCATGTACTTAGTAACAGACCGTAAGACATTTTGAGCATTGGATCTTTTTTCTTTTGAATGCGCGACATACATGGGGAATATGAGCTGTATGCAAAAGACAGTAGGAGTTAAAAGTTTGCATTTAAGGGAGTTGACTAGAAAATTCCTTAAACATACACTGTTAAGAGTAGTCTGGGGCTTCCCTGGTGGCGCAGTGGTTAAGAGTCTACCTGCTCATGCAGGGAACACGGGTTCGAGCCCTGGTCTGAGAGGATCCCACATGGCGCGGAGCAACTGGGCCCGTGAGCCACAACTACGGAGCCTGCGCGTCTGGAGCCTGTGCTCCGCAGCAAGAGAGGCCACCATAGTGAGAGGCCCGCACACCGCGATGAAGAGTGGACCCCGCTTGCCGCAACTAGAGAAAGCCCTCACACAGAAACGAAGACGCAACACAGCAAAAATAAATAAATTAATTAATTAATAAACTCCTACCCCCAACATCTTCTTTAAAAAAAAAAAAGAGTAGTCTGACCTACTCGTTCATGGCTTTGGGGGTTATATTCTTTTTATTGGGGTCGGGAAGAAGGAAAGGGAGCCTCTCACACTTAATCAACTAATCAGCCTATGTATGTGTTCCAGGTCCAAACTGCTTTGCAGGAACTACGATCATTCCGGCTGGCATTGAAGTGAAAGTGGATGAATGTAACATCTGTCACTGTCACAACGGGGACTGGTGGAAGCCTGCTCAGTGTTCAAAACGCGAATGCCAAGGCAAGCAGACTGTGTAGAACAGATTCCCACCCGACGACGAGCTCTTAGGAGAGAATGCTATGCCTTCTACACTGCACATGTTTAAAACAAGAGAAAACAAACAAACTCCTGCCAGCTACAACAGGGTCACCAGCAAAACCTTTTAGGGTTGACAAAAGTGAACATTTTACTAAGAGGAAATTTCTCTTTCTTTCTTGCTATATAAAATATATATAGCATATAGCTATCAAAACTGCTTTTGTAATTATCCATGCTTGATGGTGACTTGACAACTGGATTTCTGGAACAAAAAGAAAGAAATAGCCTTGTACAGGTTTCTTCTCTGGTGACACCTCTGGCCTGCCAGCTCACCATCCACTGACTTTCTCCATTTTTACTCTTCTGTAAACCTGGCATTTTTCTCTTGGAGTGATTTATTTTTTCCTCTTTAGAGTCTAAGGGGCCAGATTTGACTGCACAGTAAGGTTTTGAGTTGTGTCAAATAAGCTTCAGTAAAGCAGTGTCAGGAGTGAGGACCCTCCTGATTAGGAATATGCAAAAGCACCCAAGCGATCACTCCCCTCGAGTGAATCTTGCCCTGCAGGGTCAGAAGAGAGAGGTGCACATAGCTGGACCCACTGCTGGGCTGGGTGCGGAACTGGAGCTCAGTGCACTATGCGGGGACTCACAATTTGATTCTTACAAACCACACATTTCATTCACAAAATTTTGAAACTGCCGATCAAAAACTAATATGTGAAGAATACCACGAGCATCACTAAAGAATCCAAAGGGAGACAGGTATTCAAAATTGCAGCATCAATCACCAGACTCTCTCATGATGCTGAATTGAAGTTCGGCTCATAATGAAACACACTACACCCACTCTGTCCCCTGGCACGATAAATACCAGAACCAGGGTGAGCAGCCCCACTGTGAATCTGAATCCTTCTGAACACTTCCGGCTTTTGAGTTCAGATTTGGCTGAAAGCCAGTCATACACACAGGCAGTTTTTCTGGTTCGGGACTGTGTTTGCCATGTTACAGTAACGACCGCTCAGCCCTCTGTCTAAAACATAAGATTCAGGACACTCTTTCCACCTCAAGTGCTGATTTAAAGATTAGGGTAGAGTGAGTCTTGCACAATACAATTCCATTTGTTGAACAGTTTTTAAAATGTATATATAGACACTGAACAATTAAAATGAACCTTTGAAGAGTCTCAAGGTTGCCCTGGTAATGCTGCTAGTATAGGAACAGAAAAAATAAAATACACAGGGTATCCGATGCCACCTCTATTCAAGTGCAAACTTAACAATTCTGAAACCACATGGCATAGCTAGTCACTTATTCCACTCTCCTGTCTTGAAAACCCTGGCACAGATCTGGTAGGGTCCTTGAGGAACCTTGAAGGTTGTCTTCATTACCAATGTTCTTTCCTTTTCTGCTCCCACTCTCACCTGGGCTTGGCCATAGCTCCAGCGGAGTTGCCGCATTCCTGTACAAGGTCTCTCAACCTCAGCGCTATTGACATTTGGGGCCAGACAATTAATTGTCATTGGGAGCTGTCCTGTGCATTTTTAGGATGTTTAGCAGCATTCTTGGCTTCTATCCACTAAATGCCAAGAGCAGTACCCTAACTGTAATAACAGAATGTCTCTGGACATTGCCAAATGTCCCCAGGCTGTGTGGAAGGGGGCAGAATTTCACCTGGTTGAGAACCATTGGTCTAGAATAATCAGTACAGAGTGGTTTTCTACCGGGAGGAGGGGAAGTACCAGGCAAGGTCTGGCTGAGGCTGTGGCTTTGGTGAGCCTCTGAGCCCTTGCGGACAGGCACGACCAGCAGCCCCCAGGGGACGGGTCAGTCTCCTCCAAAGGGAGTGACGCTTCATCACCACAGGTCCACCCTCAGGACACACATCTCTTTAGTCTCATCAACTGGGTTTTCCTTTAAAATCGTCAAGCCTCTCCTCCCTGGAAGCTCCTCCCGTCATCAAGAAAGAGCTGTCATTTCCAAAATTAATGTGTTGACGAGTTGGACCTGACACTTCTCACACACACTGTGCTCGTGTTCTGATACCAACAGTCAGGCTGGCGCCATCCGAGGGAGAACATCGAGCCGCCTTCCCTTAGAACACCAATTCGCAGCAAGGGTGGTGCTTTTCAGTTGCCACCCTGGATACATCCTAAAGACAGTCATGAATCATTCATGAACCGTTCTGCATGATTTATTCCCACACTTCACAGCAAAGGCACTCCACACTTCAGCTTGTTTCTAGACAGAGATGTATCATAGAGCTTTCTTTGCCCTGAGGTTGCCTACTGCCAGCCTCAAAAATCTTCACTCTTGGAAAGAAATAATAATAATAAATGACAGGAATAAGATTTGAAACCCAGAAAACATCATTAATAGGGCCATGTTTCATAGTACCCTATCTATTATTAAGGAGTTACTATGTCCTTTGTAGAAAACAGAAGGCGAGAGCCACTGGGAAGCCAGGGTACAGAAATTTTGCATCAAAGGCTGGGCACAGTGAGAGTCACAACAAGAATTTTCGAGAATGAAGTACACTACCCATCAAGAAACTCTCTTCAGAGAGTTTGCAGAATGAAGGCTGCCCAGCGGCCTCTGTTACCAGCCAGAGAGAGGGATTATTTTATTGTTGTCCTTGGATTTTTTTTTTTTTTCCCTCTCAGAGTCTCACTACAAGCTGTTTCCTTTAAGACTTTGTAGCACTGACATTTTTCCCCCTTTAGGGAGAGATGAACCTATACTGTGACAGAATTTCTCATAAACTGATAAACACTTTACAACTTCCTTCTACCCAGTCATTGAGAAATCCTTTCCAAACTCTGAACAACACAGTTCTGGTTTCATCTGTTGTTGTTGTTGTTGTTTTTCTTTTGAAAGCTTTGTCTGCAGCTACCCCATCACCACTACCCTCTTACATCTCCTCCGCCTTTGGTTCTTGGCTTTAACTACAGCTCTGTTTAAATAAAGGATCAACATCCTGATTGACAGCTGATGCCTGTTAAAAAATGATTCAGTTTCTAAAATCTTTGAAAAATGGTGTGCCTGAAAACTAGTGAGAGAAAAAAAAAAAACACTAAACACTCAACTGTAAAAAGGGGATTCTAGCTACAATATTTGATGTGTAAAAGAATATATTATTAAAAAACTATTTTGTTAAATATAAAGTGTGTTAACCAGCAAACACGGTTTGTGGTATATTTTCCTTCCTGAATTGCTCCCTTCTCCCTACTCTTCATTTAATGACTAATTCTAAGTGACTTCTATCATCTGAAAATACGTGTGTTGTTAGAGCTATGTTCAGTTAGAATTAGGCATCAGCTTCAGCGTTTGTCTGAGTACATTTTCATTTTTCCTAAGAGAAGGCAAGGCTGATTTAGGGATCAGAGAGGAACTCAAACCAGCAGTGAGAGGGTTAGGGATAGGAAAAATATTTCCCTGACCCAGATCCATGCACACTACTAACGATAATCTGTAATTTTTGAGGGCTTACTCTGTGGCAGGCCCTGTGCTGTGCACTGAACCTTTTCTATTCAAGCCACACAGCACAGCTACGAGGCAGGGACTCTTATCATCTCTGCTTTGCTGTTGAGGAAACCAGAATACGAAGAGGTTAAATGCTTTGCCCAAGGTCACAGGATCTTAATGGGCAAAGCAGAAATTTTTTACTGTAGAAGTTTTCAATCATACAAAAATTGAGAAGATTGTATAAGGAACCTCCATTTACCCATTGCCAAGATGCAACAGTTCTCAAGGTTCTGCATGATACTTCATCTATTGTTTTCCCTTGAATATTTTAAAGCAAATATCAGGCATATCATTTCATCCCTACATCATCAAAGAGAGTAATCATCTCTTTGAAAAAAGGGCTGAAACTAACATACCATTGTAAAGCAATTATACTCCAATAAAGATGTTAAAATGAAAAAAAATAATAAATAAATATTATTTCTAAAAAAAAAAAGAAAAAAGGGATAGTTTTTACCAAACCTAACAAAATTAATAATTTCTTAATATCATCAATATCCAGTTTACATTCAAATTTCTTAGATTTTTCTAAACTACAGGGGAGGAGGGGTGTTTGCATGATCCAAAGCAAACCATCTGTAACACTGCATTTGGTCGTTATGCCTCCTAAGTCCACAGTAGGGATGTGAACCCCGCCAACAGACAGCTGTGAACTCTGACAGACTCCTGGGTCTGTTGTTGTTACCAGAAGGTTGTGTTGGGGAAAATCACTCTTTTAAAGTCCATGTTAAACTCCTCCCTAGACTCTAAGCAGGGCAAGCAGTAGGCAAGAGGCTTTCTACTAATATCGGCAACAAAGCCCTTGACCGAGAACCATTTCCAATGACCAGCACCCAGAGGACGCCACCTTTTATACGTGTGTAAGCTTTCCTTATGGAGTAAGTGCAAACTGTTATTCTCCTTCTCCTTGAGACAAACATACTGCCTAACAGAGTAAAGCTGAACAATACTTTATAAATTGTCATCATCTACTGCATCGTTGGAGGAAGAAAGAAAAAGCCAACCACTAAGAAAACATCAGCTTGGCATCCCCCGTACACGGATACACGCTCCCAGCTCCACCAACATTTTCTTAAAACAAGATTAGACTATCGTGCTTTTCAGTTTCCCATCCATCCAACTCTCTTTCCCTATGCCCCTTGCCAAGGATTGTTTACAGTTCATTTCTGATTCAACTTTCATGGAAGAGCACTTCAAAGCATAGGAGAGAAAGCTATGAACTGAGACAGTCCCGGGTTTGTTGTTATTTCAGGGTTTATATTGGTAATACTACTCTTTTAAAGAAAGGTACCTTCATGGTTTTGAAGGACAAATGCTACCTCTGAGTTGGCAACCTTACCTATACTTTCTTACCCTGTTTACAAGGGATTTATACCTCCAACTGGGGGGATAGTCTTATCAGTGAGCCTCAAACTGTACTGTCTGGTATGAACACCTGATTCGCCCTGATCAACCTTATAGACCCAGAAGGCATATTGTTCTTTTGATGAGCTAGTGCCTTAGTGCCTCTCACAGAATAAGAGTTAAATACATTGAGTTAAAGGAACTTCTTGAATTTTAAGGATTCAAAATTTGTTTCATATGCCAAACATTTTCAGCTGTGGTAATGACTTAATGGTTTTCTCTTTAAATTTGAAGACCTTGAACTCATAGTTCTTTGAAGCCCAAACTCCAATGTAATTTATCCCAGTGCTTACCTTACTCCCTGGCTTTGAGTAGGGGCCCTTTTTAAAAAGCTGTACTTTTAAAATTAATTTTCAGTTTTAAAGCCTTTCAAATGCATAGTTATGTGAGGTGGGGGAGGAATTCGGATATAAAGTTCAGCTCTTCAGCTACCACGTCTTGAGCCCCTTCTGTGCATCAGATTCTATATTGGCTATTTTACAAGAGAAAATGACTTACATTCATCAGCTCAACCATTCTGATAACTATCATGAAATCATGAACTAGCATTCCCATTTTGCAGACTGGAACAGTGAGATTCAGAGAAGTTCAGTCATTTTCACAGGCTCGCCCAATTTTATATCAGGGCTCTAAGTATTAAACCGAACGTTACCCATAAAACAGCTTAGAATAGAGCCTGGCACATAAGAAGAGTCTATTATGTGTCTGCCATCATTATGAGGTTATGGTATGATAAGAGATATCTCATGGATAAGGTAACCCTAGGTTTGGATCATGAAGCTTGAGTAAAAGACGGGCAGGAATTTGGGGTTTGCTATTGGCATATTTAAAAATAAATAGTATCTTTGGAGTGTGACAAGCAGTCAGGTGTGATTTGAGGGTGAAGTTGAAGATGGTGGGACATGGTGAAAGATGTGTCCAGGAAGGAAACCTAGTTGTCAGGTGATGGAAAATCATGCTCAGAAAACTGGACTTGGTTTTTCTTGATACTGTGGATTAATTAACATCAAAAAGAGGGTGACATGGCCACATGTAAGTCTTAGGATAACAATTCTGACAGCAGAGTGAAGGACGGGATGGGGTCTAGTGAGAGAGAGGTGGGGACACTAAGGAGAAGCAATTACAAGAGTCCAGGAAGGAATAATGAGGATCTGATCTGGTAGTGGTGACACTCGAACAGACTGGTTGGGACAACAAGACTTCATGGAGGAACAAATGGGATTCAAGAATTAAAGTAGCCCCCATTTCTAGTTCAGGTGATTAGAAGGATATTGATGCTAATAACCACCACCAGAAGCATGGAGCTCATGCTTTCTTTGGGGGTGGCACATACCCCACTTTAGACTTTATGCTGAAGATGCTGATAATACCAAGGTATTTAGGATTAACCTCAGATACGCTTGCCTACAGGGCAGCCCACTCTGTTTCTATTTGCCAATGCCTTTTTCATCCTGGTTTGAATAATTGCAATTTGAAGGGCCAAAGTCCTCCACTGGTCATACATGTTTTCATAGTATTGTTAAAATGGAAGTCAAAGGTTGGCATCAAAAGAACAGAATTCTTTACTAATTTGTGGTAAATATTAATCTCACACCATGGTGAAATCATTTCTTTTGCATCGTATGATACAAACTGCTTATAAATTTCCAACAGCTCTCTCTGTTCATGCCCCTTCAGAATATAAATGTCAGTTTTATTTTTACATTATCATTCACCAGGGTTTTGGAAATTCAAAAAGAAAGAATTTTTTCAACCACCCACTGTGGCCTTCTCTTTTTTTTCTTTCAGAACATACAGGACTAGGTGACAAGTTAGGTCCTGGGAGAGCCTTTTGATCTGAGATTTCCAAGGATATCCACCCTGTTCCCATTCCATTTTTCTTGGCCTTTGTTTGTTTTTTGGTTTCATTCACTTTTTAATTAATCACAACATTGGGTCAGCTAGACCCATTAACTGCATTTCTCATTTAGACCTTTCAGAGATGCAGTTGCAGATGCAATTTAATTTGTTGACCCATGATCAATAGCAATTAATAACATCTCTTTAATCTTGTTGAAAGGTCTGTCTCTGGCTCCCAGTAGCCACCATCTCAAGGGAAAGGTAGGCACACTCACAGGTTATTTAGCTTCTAGGCAATAGCTGCCCTCACCCACCTACTCTTCTCATGGCTTAGTGGCCATTTCAGAAGTCACTGTTCTCTAGGGCCCTTTCAATGATCACAGAAAAGTTTATCCAGACTCTCTTATCTGATTCCTCCGCTGCAAATTCATTATGCAAACAAACTCTGAGAAAAAGACTCTAAAGTCATTTTTTAATTCAGAAAAATAGATTTGACTTTTTCAAGTGCATTATGTTAATAAAGTAAATGCTCAAGTTTCCTGGCTCTTCTCCATGTTGCCTTGTGTAACCCAATCACTGCATCCAGACTTTTCCCCTTTGATTTGTCATATTCAATGAAGTTTATTCAATTATTCAATAAATAATGTTCCAGCTAGGAAACTAGGCACTGGGGGTTAAAACTAAATGAGGCAGGGCTTCCCTGGTGGTTCAGTGGTTAAGAATCCGCCTGCCAATACAGGGGACACGGGTTCGAGCCCTGGTCCGGGAAGATCCCACATGCCGCGGGGCAACTAAGCTCATGCGCCACAACTACTGAGCCTGCGTTCTAGAGCCCGTGAGCCACAACTACTAAGCCCGCGTGCCACAACTACTGAAGCCCACGCGCCTAGAGCCCATGCCCCACAACAAGAGAAGCCACCGCAATGAGAAGCCCACGCACCACAACGAAGAGTAGCCCCCGCTCACCGCAACTAGAGAAAGCCTGAGCGCAGCAACGAAGACCCAATGCAGCCAAAAATAAATAAATAAGTAAATAATTAATTTAAAAAAACTAAATGAGGCATTTTTTTTCCTGCTCTCAAGGAGTTTACAGTTTGGTGGGGCAAATTAGCTAGGCAAGTCCACAATGACAGAGAGGGGCGTGCTGTGCTCCAAGTATGAACAGGTATACTGGTAATATTTGCACAAGACAAGGCATCATCCCAGGCCTGCGGGAAGGCTTCCTGGGAGATGGATTGTGCAATAAGTTTTAAAAGAGGAAAAGACTAAAGAATGAGGAAGTATCCAATGTCCTTGTGTAGTACTGATATATAAGGTGAACTTCCCACTGGTACAGCTCAGACCATGTAACTGCCCCCCCGCTGCTAATAATGAAATCCATCCAAATCAGTAAATATGTGCCTGTCACTAAACCAAGGACTTTGAGCAAATAAATAAACGTCACCTTCCTACTGTGAAGGAATCACTTACTTATCTTGGTGCCATCTGTCCTTTGCTCTATAGTCAGCTTACTGACCAGTGGAATTCATTGTCCTTTACCCAACTGGGATACCAGGTATACTGCCTTTTATCAAAACTTGTCCTTGCATCTCAGTAGGAATTTGAGGAATGCCATTCTTCCATCGTATTTACATTTTTGGCTTCATCTATTGACTTGTCCTACCTGGTACCAGGCTCAGCTGTGGAACAGAAGACTGCGGCTCCTATTGAAGCATCAGAAAGCAAGCAGGAGACATACTGGTGAGCAAGGAGCCCTTCCCAAATGTTCAGAAATGACAATCTAAGGATGACCGCGTACTCTATAAGCTCATAAGACTAGCCTTGAAACCAACTGTCAATAAGTTTTCTGGGTTAAAATTTTACAAAGAGATAATTAAAAAGATGCTAGGCAACATCTTATAGAGAAGATTTGCGGCTACTAGATATATAAATAGAAGGCATAGGATTTCTAAACTGCAAGTAGAAAATGTCTAAGGTGCATATGTGTTATTTGTATCCACGTGTTAATAGTAGAGTACTGTATATCGATAGAAGTGTAAAAAGCTATAGACATTACAGTGGACTGATGGCTGTGTCATTAAGATCACATACTTGCTATGTCTCCATAAAGCTAGAACATTCTCCCACTTTTGTGCCTAACAATTGCAGGCTTGTTTAGCCTACAGTAATTCTTATCCCACCGTTGCCTTGCTGTGAAGCATTTCATTAGTTCTGCTTGTTCATAGATTTAATTTTCCATCCCTAATCATTTGTGTCTCATGTGGTACATTGATTTCAGAGGGAGGTTGAACACGAGCAAAGGAGAGTTGCAGAGGGGAATGAAAATCAAGTTGCGTGGAACCTAAAATCATTGCAGTGACAATGAGATATACATATAAAAGAGAAAAGTTTCTTATTAAATGTGTAAAATATTAACATAAACATATAGTTGGGTTTTTGTTTAATTGCTTTTTTGTGTTTTTGTTTGTTTTTGTTTTGCAACTAGGCAGTCATTTTTTCTGCTCAAGAGGACATATCTTCCATTTATCTGCTCTGTTTACTATCTCTTGTGGTCCTGCAAGGCATTACTGCTATAAGATGAACAGAGAAGGACTCCCCTGAGTATCCAGATATGCAGGGGATACCTGCGTGCGGTCAGAGGAGAATGTTCTCCAAGCTGCCTCACTTGTTTACATAAAGCATGCTCCTATCCTGTTGGCTGGGCTGGAAGCCACTTTGGGTTCTCCAGAGAACTCAGCAATGATCCAGGAGGTTCTCACCACTCAGTTGCCCGTTTCTCAGCCTGACAAGTATTCTGACCTCAGGAATGTTGACTTTAATTGCCTGAGTTTGCTTGAGATACCCATTGGTATCTTCCAGCTCATGAGTGACTGAACAGCTCTATGCAGGCCACTTTGGATATAAACAGTAGAGGGAGAAGCCCCAGCATCAGTCATGAATGAGAGCAGAGACAGCAGTGTTTCATTCCCCACTCCCTTTCTTCCAGCATGTGCTTTTTATCAGCAGCCAGACCACTGGCTACCCAGCCTCCAGAGTCAGCAGCCTATAATAGCTTTATTAAGAGATTCTGACTGGGTCTTTTTTAAAAAAACAAACAAACCTTTAGCTATCCTCCAATGAGCGGGGATAGCTAGGGTCACAGTAGCAAAGTTGTGAAATGATTCATCCAAAAAGCATAAAGTAACTTTAAAAACAAAGAGGGAATGCACAGAATTATATTTCATAACACCAATGTGGCGTGCAATGATACATTCCTTCTTTGCACTTGTGGAAGTAAAACCAGAATGTACATCTGTAATCACATATTCCATCCCACTGATTTGCTCTTACAGATAATGGAAGGTCAGTCATCCAACTCACATGCCTATTGAAATGATGTCAACTCAGAAAAATATTCTTTGTTTACCATAAAATCTATATTTCAGGGCTTCCCTGGTGGCGCAGTGGTTGAGAGTTCGCCTGCCGATGCAGGGGACACGGGTTCGTGCCCCGGTCCGGGAGGATCCCACATGCCGCGGAGCGGCTGGGTCCGTGAGCCATGGCTTCTGAGCCTGCGCGTCCGGAGCCTGTGCTCCACGACGGGAGAGGCCACAACAGTGAGAGGCCCGCGTACCGCAAAAAAAAAAAAAAAAAAAAATCTATATTTCAGGACATATAAATCCACTGTATAGACTGGGTATGTAGCAACCATACAGTCTTCTTTAGCTGCCTTCTGGAGAAATAAAAGGGCATGTTGGAAACGCATCACGCATGTGGTAAAATACAACCTAGAAACATGTTCTTTCACCCTCAGCTCTGACACACAATGAGATACAGATTTTTTAAACTGTTTGCTTCGTTTGAGCAATCGCATCTTTAGCATCGTCGGACTTGGGGTTGAATTAAATAATCTAGTCCAAAATAATTTTCTTTGAGAACTGATTTATGGCTACTGAGCTGAACCAAAGAAACTGGATCTTTGTAAAGGCCCACTTAATGGCTCTGTAGATATCGCCAGAACTACGTTTGCAAGGCCAAATGCTTTCTTCCTTTGTATAAATGATTCATTGTAAGTGAACATCTTTTAAGCCTCTCCCAGACTTCCTCTATACATACATACAAGCACACATATGATACTTATGACACGGGATAGACAGGGTGTATCACTAGCACCCCAGAAGTCCCCGTGTGCCCCCTTCCAATCAACGCCCTCACCACCACCAAGGATAACCCCCACCAAGGATGGTGAATCTCCAAACAGCACAACTCACTTTGGCCTGTTTTGAAACTCAATAGAATCAGACAATATGTATTTTTTGAACCTGGCTACTTTCATTCCACATCTTGTTTGTGAAATCCATCCATATTATTACATTCCTTTATTTTCTTTATGAAAAGGAGATTTGATTTCATTGCCAGAGCTACATCCCTTGAGTTACTAGGAGAAATGTAATCATTAATATTAAAAAAAAACTAAAATCTCACCCAGAGATCAGAGATGGGGGAAAAAACTCTTATAAACTTACTTTTTGCTTCTTTTTCTATGGATTTAATAATATACATTAATTTACGAATGTACTGGACTCCTACATAGGGAGCCGCTTCAAAGCAGAAATAAATGTTAAAAAGCACCAGCAGTCAAGGTCAGTTTCTATTTTTAAAGATGAGGGCTTGTCCTTCATTGTAATATTTCATCACTTCTAACCGAATTTGTCATTTATCACCACCTCCCTTCATTCATCAGTAAAGTCTTACGCTGGCTTAGAAAGTGAGCTCAGAAAGGTTAGCTCTGAAATAGAGAAGGAAGAAGCAGCATGACATCCAAGCTGGGGTCACTGGAGACTAGAGACAGTGTCAAATATCTCCCAAGGGGGACAACTCATCCTAGCAGGAACTGTGTGTTCTGTAATCTTGGCCTGGCACACCTGGACCCACCCTACACCCCCCTCCTTCTCTTTTCCAGCCCTCAGTTCTCAGTGTAAAGGGCACTAGCCTCTCACCCTGATTGGACCAGGTCCCCAGGATGTTCTTCCCTAGCCCTCTGGACTTCTCTTTTTGGAATATTTATGACCCCATAAGTAACATTTTTTAGCTGTCCATTCCACCAGACTATAAGTTGATGAGGCATCTAGCAGTGTCCTGGCACATAGCAGATATTCATCTAGTATTTTTTGAATGGGTGAATTAAGAAAGGGACAAAATTAAATGTTTCAGAAGTCCTCAAGATATAAAATCCATTTTATCCCTAAACTTTATGATTTGTTTCCTTCTTCTTGGTGTTCTCATGTCAGGAGAAATATGTAAGTCTCTCTATAAACAAACAAACCAGAAACTCTTGAGTGTCAAATAAATCTACTTCTTTCTAAACACAAAATGTTTCCTCATTTCCAGGAATGTGTGCATTATAGGTTCCTTAAATTAGGGGTCCAGCTGCTCAGCATTTTGGTGCCAAAACCCACCAAATGAATGGAAAATCAGGAGAGCGAACACATTTGCTTAAAAACCATCTCAGACAAGTGGATCCATGGACAGTATTAAATGACATCTTTAAAAAAAAAACTTGTAATGCACATACCCCTCCTCAAAGCTAGTGGATCCATTCAGGATGAAGTATTTGGCAAAGAGAGGAGACAGTTTAAAGTGCTGTGTGTTTTTATGTTAACCTCCTGTTTCGTCAGAGAAATTAGACTTTTTGATTTCTTCTTTCAAGACTCTTAGACTGTGAGGAAATTGACTAAAATGACCAAGAGAGCATGTTAATACAAAGTGCTTTCTTCAAAAGTGATTCAGATGGTCACATGATGGGTTCAGTTTTTACAGTTATAGATAATCAACAGAACCAAGTGACAGTCTGATTTGGCAGGTACAATAAAGTTAAAACAATTTTAATTCTGACTTTTTTTAGGGGTGGGTTCTAGGAATTCCTAGAACTCCAAAACTGGAAGGGCCTCAGAGGCTGTGAATTCCTTAATCTAATGGGCATTAATTATTACCGATAATTTACACATAAAGGTACTCACATTTCTAATAATTAAAATGTATTCATAGTACATGTTACTACACAATAGCAACAATCCTATAATCCTGGCAGTGCCACCAGTTCCCAGAAACTTTTAGCCAGTATCTTAAAACACTAAGCTGAAACTTTGGTGTATATCCCTTGGGAGTTTCTTAACACAATGCTTGCTCTTAAAACCAGTTTCCAACCTGTAAGTGACACAGAGAGTATCTAAGTCAAGAATCCTTCCAAAGTTCTCTTCCATAATCTACCCAATTACCTAAAACTTTCAGCCAAAGGAAATCTTATATAAAACTATTTAATGTATTAATTTGACCCAAAGACAATTTAATGAGCATTTTAAACCATTTACCAGATGGAAGGCACTGGGCTTCATGTTGAGGGTACTAAGATGAATACAAAGTAGTATTTTTCTCAAAAAACTTTATAGCCTAGAGAAGTAGAGACACAAAACTGTCAATAAAATTTCAACATATAGAGGTTTGCATAAGAGGTAATGGAGCATAAGAGAGGATTGCTTCACACTGGATTTTAGAGAAGTCTTTCTGGAGAAAAGGATGCTGCATCTGAGTCTTGAAAGATGAACAAGGGCTAACTGGATGCAAAAAGGTTGAGCAGGCTGTTGCAGCCAAGGGAACACCACAAGTAAGGACAGGCAATGTGAGGCAGCACTGCAAGTGTAGAGAGTTATGACCAAATCCATGGTACCCTCGGATTGAGAGACGAAGCTAATAAGACAAGCGTAGACCAAGTCTGGAAGGATCTTGTGAGTCTGTTAAGAACTTAAACTCCTGTTGGTAGATGTTAGGAAACCACTGGGAGATTCTCAAGAGGGGAGCTATGTGGTCAAATGTGCAAACTGGAGAGAGGATTCTGGTTCTGGCTACACCATGAAAATACATCTGGGGCAGTGACACTCTACTGAAGCAGGATTAGGGGGCAGCTGTACTCAAAAGTCTACACCTGAGCATTGTTTATAGGGGTAAAGAGAAATGGTTCCATCTGGGCTAACTTTAGGCAGTAAAATGAGGACTTGAGAATTGCATATGGGAGTTGAAAGGAGGAAGCAGTGTAGTCTGAGTGAGAGCTGAATTACAAGGGGAAAAACAGGTTGGGTTTGTAGGAATAGGACTTTCAACTTTAAGCATGTTAAATTACAGGTGACTGTGTGAGATTTCTAAGTCACTTTCTCCAGGAGACCATTGGATATATGAGTTTGAAGTTCAAGGCCAAGCTTAAAATAGGAATACAGGGTGAAGAGTCCTGACATAAAAGACATGAAGCAGATAAGCTTGAACAAGTAAAGACTATAGAGCTGGGAAAGTATCAGTTATAACACATAGAATCAAGCCAAATGAAGATGCATGGGACGCTGATCAGGAGGTCATCCATCTGTACAGCCACACATTCTTCTGTATTCCACTCATGCTAAAGCCCTTACTCAGTGTTGCCAATGGTCAAAATATTCATAAAACCTTGTCGCTTATATTTTAGAGAAGCAAAGCCAAGAGCTAATGATGGATTAATGTTGAGCCAAATGTAAGTGGCTCGAATGAAAAGTGATTCTCAGTTATCTCAGAGAGATTCAACATGATGCTTTGATGTTACCTACCTATGTAGATAAATACATACATAAATTGCTGAATAAAGGGCATGTGAGTAATTGACTCTCATACAAATAATTTTTACCTATATGTGCTGAAATGCTCATTTCTCAGTCCATTGAGTTCGATTTAATGCACAGAGAGCATGTCTAGAATCAATAGGACTTTGAAGGTTTCACTTTTAATTTTACTCAGATGAAACATTCCGAGTGCTGCTTGATAATTCTAGCATCTACACAGCATCAGCAACAGGCCCCACAGGAAGCATGAGGCCGAGGTTAGAGCCCTTCTAAGTCAAGATGCTACGATACCCAAAGAACCAATTTCCACTGTATTGCTTGTCTTCGGGTATTTTATTGGTATGCCCAGAATCTGAGAGCAGAAGTGTGTCCTGGGACTAATTTCAGTTGCAGATGTGCAACTCTCAACATTCGATTTTCCTTCACTTTCACAAAATTCAAGGTTACTGCTTTAGCTTATTAGTCTTTAGCTAATTTTTTATCATGTACAAAAAACAAGAGGAATGCTGTTTTCCTCAAAATACAAAAAAAACAGGATGATGGGAGATGTGGGTTCCAGTTTCTGCTAAGTTAACAATTACATGCTAAAGAACGAACAGCTCAACTCACTTTTCCTCGTGACTAAAGAGGTGGTTGTCTGTATACAAAGGGGATGTCCCTCTGGTCCAGTGGCATTCCCTTAAACTGTTTCCTTATTCTTTTTTTTTTTTTTTACGGTACGTGGGCCTCTCACTGTTGTGGCCTCTCCCGTTGCGGAGCACAGGCTCCGGACGCACAGGCTCAGCAGCCATGGCTCACGGGCCCAGCCGCTCCGCGGCATGTGGGATCTTCCTGGACCGGGGCACGAACCTGCGTCCCCTGCATCGGCAGGCAGACTCTCAACCACTGCGCTACCAGGGAAGCCCCTTAGGATTCTTAACTGGCTGGAACAGATGACAATACAGTTGAGAAACGAGCTCTGTCTATGCCATTCGTACCCTTTCCCCCAGAGCCCCATTTCTTTACCTATATTTTCACCTTCCAGATCTGGACTTAAGGGTCTCATTCATAGAAAGAATCATTCCCAGCTCTTCCTAGTAAGCCAATATCTCTTGTCCTTCATAAGACACAAATGTGGCCTCCTCTCTAAAGACTGTCCTTATTTCTCTTGGAATCATTCATTGTTCCCTTCTCTAAGCTGCCAGAGGATAGCTTTACTGATACATTTTAATGTCACTCATTATATCATAGTTTAATATTTCATTCTATCCCTTGTTCCACTGGACCATGAGTTCCCAAAAGACAAGTATCTATGTTTCGTCCTCATGTCATTCATAGTACCTTGAAGAGTCTAGCATATAAGAGACATTCAGGAGATGCTGCTTCTGTGGATCTGAAAACCTGTAGCCTAAAGTGTTGGTAACAATGTACTTGCTCCTTTCACAATAATGGATATAAATGTTAAAACAGATCTTTGGAGAGAGGTCAAAGCACAAAGTAATGAATCTCACACAATGGAATATCAGACACTGATAGTAGGGGAGGAATTCAGGGACAATGGAGTCTTCCTATTGTTTCTCAAATCATATCACATAGGCAACTTCCAAGACCAATTCAAAGTATTTCGATGGACAAATATTTACCATGGACATCAACATTCATTATGAATACTTCCAGGGTCCTCCACATATCCTTAAATTCACTATTTCAAAACATTTTGCAAAGTATCTTAGTTTTCTCCATAACCACATTCTACTGAAAATTACCTGTTTCCTTTCCATATCTAACCAATAAATTTACCTCTTTTTAACTGTTTATTGTCATATATCTTATTTCACCTCTATTTTACACACATTAAAAAAAAAATCAGTTGTGAGCACTTGATGACGACATGCAACAAAGATCACTTGATAAAGAACAAAGGACCACCAAGTCATGTTGAGATGCACTCGTTGGGAGCAACAAAATTCCAGGGCCCTCTGGAGGTCACTTGGGAAAACTCAAAACTGCAAATGTTAAATCTGCAAATGCCAGGGGTTTCTTGGATAATGAGCGTCTGTCCTAAACATGCTACCTCTATCTTAATCCATACCTCGATCTCTGTCGTATTATCGTTTGAGCTTACATTTTTATCTAACAGAACTTCCTAGAGAAATAGCCTAAAGGCTTCCATTCAAAATGGTGCCTTGCATTAATACCTCAACTTTCTCTTTGACACACACACACACACACACACAGTACTGATAGATGAGACACTTTTAAAAATATTAAAACCACAGACATTTTAAAAAATATATAAATATGCACAAGACTTGGAAATAGAACAGAAACAGAGATAAGTAGGGGCTACAGCCAAGCAGATCAACCAGATTCCAGAATTATTCACTGTACATGTCTTAGACAGCTCAGGCTGCTATAACAAAATCCTGTAGAGTGGTAGTTTCAACAATAGGACTTTATTTCTCCCATTTCTGGAGTCTGAGAAGTCTAAGATCAAGGTGCCAACAGATTCAGTTCCTGGTGAGAACCCTCCTTCTGGTTTGCATTTGGAACCTTCTTGCTGCATCTCACACGGCCTTGTTTCAGTTCATGCTCTTGGAGAAAGAAAGCTCTTATGCCTCTTCCTCTTCTTATAAAGGCACTAATCCCATCAAGAGGGCCCTACCCTCATGAACTCATCTGAGCCTAATTACCTCTCTAAGACCCCATTTCTGAATACCATTACATTGAGGGTTAGGGCTTCAATATATGAATGGGGTGGCAGGGGGCAAACGTTCAGTCTCTCTCTCTCTCTCTCTCTCTCTCTCTCTCTATATATATATATATATATACACACACACACACACACACACACACACACACACACATATAAATTAATGGGGAATTGAAAACTAGAAACAGCAGCTGAGATTTTTTTTATTCCTGTAGAATGTGGGGAAATGCCTGAAGCACACGAATTGTATTAAACCAGGTACCTGAAATAAGGCATCAGAAGCATTAAAAAGCATAGCTTGGGAAAGCTATGCAAATTCTCAGGACACTGGTTCATGTGAAGCAATATACTTTGGTGGGGGAAGTGGGGCTAAAGGAAGCAGAGACAGCCGTGCAGGTGGGACCCCAGCCAGGCTGCCCAAAAGTTCACAATTGGCTCTGAACTTTCTCCAGCATCACCATGGGACAAGAGCACAGAGGCACCACTATGGAGCCTGGCTTGAGATATGAGAAAACAGAGTCAGTGTAGCAGCCTCTACAAAACCAGAGACAGGAAGGAATGAACACAGAGTGTGAAAAGGACACTCAACATGAACTTGCAAACTATAATTTCAAGTATGTGATAAATAACAGAGCTAAGGGAAGAAAATCCAAACAGGAAATGTCAAAAATGACCTTAAAGTAGATATGTTTTATATCTTCAAAGAAATAAAGAAATAACTTTTGTAAAATAAGAACAAAAATTGTGAGACTAAAGCAGTCAGGTATGAATCAAGAATAGGCAGACTAGGACCTCCCTAGTGGTGCAGTGGATAAGAATCTGCCTGCCAATGCAGGAGACACAGGTTCAAGCCCTGGTCTGGGAAAATCCCACATGCCACGGAGCAATTAAGCCCGTGCACCACAGCTACTGAGGCCTCATACCACAACTACTGAAGCCCGCGGGCCTAGAGGCCGTGCTTTGCAACAAGAGAAGCCACCACAATAAGAAGCCCGCGCACCGCAACGAAGAGTAGCCCCCGCTCGCCGCAACTAGAGAAAGCTCGCACACAGCGACAAAGACCTAATGCAGCCAGAAACAAATTAATTAATTTTTTAAAAAAAGAATAAGTAGACTAGAATAAAAAAGAGCCAATTAGAATTCCTAGACAATAAAAATACTAATTTCAATATAGGTTATAAATGATTCACTGGATACAAAGTGAGAAATAATTCATTTGAAGGCAGGTATGAAAGTATTCACCCGGACTTAAAGCACAGAGAACTATTTTTAAAAGGCAAGGTATAATAATGATGGTGATAATAATATTAAACTGATTAACATTCATCCTATGACTCAGTAATTTCTTTCCTAGGGCATACAGAGAAATCCTCACATGTATGTACAAGGAGACATACATAACTATATTCAGAGCAACGTTGACTGCCATGGCCAGGAAGTCAGAAACATCCTCAACAGTCATCAAGAGGAGAATGAATAAATCAACTGGGATATGTTTACACAGGGGCATATTATATAGCAGTGAAACTGAATGAACTGGAACAGTAAAAAGGACAGCATCAACCTAGATTAACTTAGATAAATCTCACAAATACATTGAGTGAAAAAAAGCAAGTTGTAATAGAATACATAAAAGTATAATATATTTAGCATAAATTTTAAAACATGGAAACAATACTATGCTATTTATGAATACATATGTATAGATGTACATATACATCTATTATATGTGTATATATGACATTTTAAAATTACAACAGATTGGTAAAAACTTAAAGTCTGATAATACCAAGGTTATGGAGAACTAATTCTCATATGCTATAAATGGGAGTATGATTTGGTATGACCCACTTGAAGATCAATTTGACAATATTCAGTAAAAATGGAGAAGTGTCTACCTGGTAACCCATCAATTTGGTTTCCAGCTATATGAATCTAAAGAAAACTCTTGCAAACATACACAAGGGACATGCTCAATGATTTCCACTGCAGCATTACTTTGTGCAGAATTATTTTTACTAGAAAATAAATATAGTGAGAATATTAAAAGATGGACTGAATATAAACTAAATTAATGGCTCTGTTTGCCTATAGGGAGGAGAAAAAGGAGTGATCTATAAAGAAAAACACAAGAAAAATATTCATAATGATTTATGTCTTGAAGAAAAAAGTCTGAAGGAAACATAATAACATGTTAACATTTGTTAAATTTGGATGGCACCTAAACGGGTGTTTATTAGCAGTATTCTTTGTGCCCTTTTAAATTTGTGTTTTTTTCCCTTTTTAAGAAAAGTAATATATTTCCCTTAGCTTCCTGAAGTTGTTTTTCTGGGAGTGGAAAACCCACTGGACTTGCAATCAAATGCCTGGTTTATAATTCAAGCTCTTCTACTAGATAGATGTGTTCCCGTGGACAAATCTCCTGAGTTTTAAATGGAAATGTAATGACTGCGTCACAGGGGATGATTAAATGAGATATCCTGAGTTATAGGGCCTTGGATACTGGCTGACACTGTATCAGTTTGCTGGGACTGCCTGGCTTCAAAAACAGGTTTTTATTGTCTCCCAATTCTGGGGACTAGGGGTTCAAAATCAAGGTGTCAGCAGGATTAGATCCTTCTGAGGGCTGTGAGGGAAAGAGCCGGTCCAGAACTCTCTTCTTGGTTTATAAATGGCTGTCTTCTCTCTGTATCTCTTCACAGCGTCTTCCCTCTGTGCACGTCTGTATCCAAACTTCCCCTTTTTATAAGCACGCCAGGCATACTGGATCAGGGCCTACACCAATTACCTCATTTCAACTTGATTATCTGTGAAGACCCTGTCCTCCAAATAAAGTCACATCTGGAGATACAGGGCATTAGGACTCTAGCAAATGAATTTGGGGAGGACACAGTTCAACCCATAACACCTACTGCCCATAGTCAATACTTCAAATATATAAAGGAAAAAACTGTGTTCTTTAAGAAGTTTAAGCTCATCCCCAACTAAAGTCACTATTTTATGGATAGTAATTCATTGGTCAAATATTAGGAGGGGGGCTGAGGAATGATAGAATGAGGTTTCTAAATTCAGCTTCTTCCTTTTCAGATGCACTATGACACCTGTGTTGGTGAGCTCTGTGGCCAAAAGGCTGCACCTGCCAGCTTCTCATTTGTCACTCTATGTCCAGTGTGCTCAGAGGTTTCGAGGATAATGCTAGCAATGCCAAGATCCTACGTGTGATTCCCATCAGAGCTCATTAGTTCCCTCATCCCTCCACATCATTAGCCACTTAGCTGTTGCCGACTGACCCACGGAACAACTGAAGCCAATAAAACACAGGGCACTGGCTGTTCACAAAGCCCTGACTTCTGGGTCCCAGAATCTGCAGCCTAATAGCAGGAAAGAGGCAACGGGAGGCTACCTTTATCCCAATTCAAACAGACTCTCCCATGTTATTTCAGACCTCCATGACCATGTGGTTAACACTGTGAGAAAAAAAAAAAAAAAACAGGGCTTCCCTGGTGGCGCAGTGGTTGAGAGTCCGCCTGCCGATGCAGGGGACACGGGTTCGTGCCCCGGTCCGGGAAGATCCCACATGCTGCGGAGCGGCTGGGCCCGTGAGCCATGGCCGCTGAGCCTGCGCGTCCGGAGCCTGTGCTCCGCAATAGGAGAGGCCACAACAGTGGGAGGCCTGCGTACCGCAAAAAAAAAAAAAACACAAAATCTTCACAGAACAGTCTACACAAACCGATGCATAGGCGCAACAAACTCAAATAAAACTATCTGAATGTATCATAGCCTGGGGTTAACAACTCTGTTCTCATGTGACTATTTCTTTTGCACCTACTGAAAATAATTACAGGTAAATTTAAACTGAATGATCATTACTCACAAATATTTTACCCCCATTTATCAACCATTCTAGCTTTCCCTTCCGTAAAAGACTGGGAATTCTACAGAAAAAGCTATTCTAAACTTTACAAAAAAGAAATGTATCTTCTCTCTCTTGTTTTTTACTTGGTTTGGTCAAATCTTGGTTGTAAATAAAGACAAGGGCTTTCACATTCTGATGCAGAAGACAGTAACAACGTTCCAGATTTCTCATGAAAGCATTCAAGATTTCCAAGTTTGTCCACTTTAAAGTGAGAAACTCTTAGCTCCCTCCTGCCTCAGGAACTCTGAGACTTAGAATTGGTGTGGATTATAATGCAGAGAAATTGGCTAGAAACACCATGCCTTACACTCTTCGTTACACAGGTATAACCTGGGAGGACTCTATTTGCACTTTTCTCTGTGTTAGTATTCTCAGAATCATGACCACAGAACATGTGTATAAGAGTACTCTTTTGGTTACAAGTAATAGAAACCCAATTCAACCCAACAAAAAGGATTTTTAACCTCTCACAATTCAAGAGTTCAAGTGTCTGCTTCAGGCATAGCTGGATTCAGGTGCTCAAACTTCAGGCATTTGTACCCCACCCCCTCCATCTCTCAGGTCTACTTTCTTCAGATAGGCTCTCCTCAAATAATGACACAAAGGTCCAACGGGAGCTCTCAAATCACATACTACCAGTTTAGCAACACCAGAAGCAAAACATGAAACTTCTCTTTTCTAAAATTTCCAGCAAGTATCCCAGGTTTCATGATCACATGACTATCCCTGAACCAGTGTATCTACGCACATGCTGGGCTCTCATCTCCCATGTCTGGTCCATGTACCCACCCCCAGAGTCTAGGAGAGGGACCAACCACCTCAACCAAATGGATTGAAATGGGTGAGGGCTGGTTCTCCCACCAACACTGGAGTGTTATTATCAGAAGGGGAAACGACAGGCAAAACCAACAGATAGTCATCAAAGGCTTAAGTTGTTATCTCAGAAAAAAAAACACTATTAATCACAAAGAGGGTGAAGTCAAAAAGCATGGCAAGCCCAGTACGAACTCATCATTATAACTGGGAAAAAATTCATTAAAAATCCATTTTCTACTGCAGGAGGGTCAACACCACACTGTCATATGGACAAGTAATTATGCTAAGTAGTAGTTATCATTTGGAAGGTGCTCTGTAGGTATGGGAAAGCAGCAAATGAAGAGTGACACTGAAAGGTCCTTTAACACATCCCCAGCCAGCCATAAAATCACACCTAAGCCTTCAATTTCTGAAGACCCGCAGAAACAAGGTGCTATCACAGTCATTCCGTTATAATTAAATTATTAAGAAAAATGATATCTGCTGCCTTTCTAGGCTTCTCCATGCAAGGGAATAACTCTTTCTGTACATGTCATTAATTAATTTGTTGTAATAATTAGTTTCAGTGCTCCTGCGAGACTCGCTACTCTCTCACCGGGATAAAATGAGGCACTTGGATAAAAGTTGTACTTCTGGGATGCATGAATTTCCAGCCCTAATAATAGCTTTTGGATCAAGATACATTCCCTCACCCCAAAGGACTATTCACATGGAGTTCAAAAGCCTGTGAAAGAGAAGATAACCTCACTAGGTGTGCTCTTAACCTCACCAGGTGTGCTCTTTCCACTGTCAATGAGGATAACTCCCCTGTTGGAAACGACCTCCTTGCATGACCTGTCCAGTGGTAAAGTCGGCCACAAGAATCAGACATTTTCCCATTGTAATACTCTGTTCTATCATAATTAATGACAGTGTCACCCTGCACTTAATGCAAATGAATTCCATGTTTGTCCAAATAACCCAATACAATTTAAGTGTCACGTGTAGCCAGATTTAATGCATTAGCTGGAAGATGGAAAAAACACTCCTTTACAGAGGTTTTTTTTTTTTTTTCTTTTAGGAATTAAATAAATAAAGGGCTCACCATATGTGCAGCCTGGGACATTGCTTGCAGCATTTAGCAGGGTCAGATTATCAAGTTTTATTATTTGATACATTTTTCAGAGTCTCTGTGTGACACGTTTTTCCAAATGGAATGATAATAAGTATAGAGATGTAGCATGTAGTTAAAGACTTCCCATCTCCATGAGGCACAGATATTCAGAGGAAGAAATGACTTTCATTCTCAAGCCACTGCTCACTAGAGGATCAATGGCCAGGTGTTTTAGGGTCTTGCTAAAAAGAAATCTAGAGATGCCATAATCCTTTTGGTTCTTAGCGAATGAGGCTAACAGCTATGTTTTAGAGATACCATCATAGGAGATTTCGTTTCCAGTGAGAAAAAATTATAAATTGAGCATTAAATAAACTATTATAATACATTTTCTTAGAGCTGCTAAGCCAGATCAAATCGAGAAATGGCATGAAATTAGTTAAGAAGATAAAAGTATAATTCAAAAACTGTTACTGAGAAACTTCAAGCTAGTTCAGATTTCCAGAGCATGGTAAATTATGCATGTGATATGTACACCAATCCAAAGTCTACAATATCCAACTTCTAGTCCAAGATGAAGATTGTTCATCTGAGTTCTTATAAAGTCTTCCGTTTAATGAATTCTATCATGATCTCCCCAACATATTAATCGTTGATTTCCCATATATAGATTGACATTATGTTAAAAATATAAAAAGCTATAGGTGGTGTAATGCTATGTACACTTGTTTCATATAACAAAGTCTTCTTAGTTAATAGACTTCATATGTCATCATCATTGGACTACCATGGGCACAATAAACGATGTGTAAAATGTCACCCTTGTTACTGATAACGCAAGAGCATAGCTTAGATCTGCTACCTAAGTGGGTTGACTCCTGCCGCACAGTCTGGACAAGGGGTCCCCAACCCCTGGGCCACGGACCGGTGCTGGTCCGCAGCCTGTTAGGAACGTGGCCGCAAAGCAGGAGGTGAGCAGCGGGCAAGTGAGCAAAGTTTCTTCTGCTGCTCCCCATTGCTCCCCGTCGCTCGCATTACCACCTGAACCATCCCCGCCCCATCCATGGAAAAATCATCTTCCACGAAACCGGTCCCTGGTGCCAAAAAGGCTGGGAACCGCTGGTCTAGACCACTGGTTCTCAACCTTGACTGTACTTTAAAAATACCTGGAAAACTTGTGAACTATTCCATGCTTAGGCCAATGAAATCAGAAGACTCACTAAGGACTTGCCCCAGGCATCAGTAGCTTAAAACCCCCTCCAGGTGCTTCCACTGTGCAGCCAAAGTTGAGAACCACTGGATTAGAGCAGTGATTCTCAAAGTGGGGTTCTTGGAACAGCAACCTCAGCATCACCTAGGATCTTGTTACAAATGCAAATCAGGGTCAGACCTCCTGAATTAGAACCCCTGGGGGAGATGAGAGTGGAACCAGGTGATTGTGATGAATGCTGTAGTTTAGGAACCACTGATGCGAAGCACAAACAGAGAAAGCGTGGATCTGCACGGCAGACACACTTACCTGGAGTCGCCACCTCTCACTTGTCTATAGTGGAAAGTGCAGAAAGCAGGGGTAGATCCAGGCTTTGAGGAGCTTGAAGTCAACACAATTTCAAGGTCTTTTTTAAGGGAAAAAAAATACAAAATTAGGTACCAAGTAAATATTCATTTAGAATCAGAGAAACAAATTTAACAAAAATTTAACCCTAACAAGTATCAAAAACTACAAGATAACATAAAAGTTTTATTAATTTATTTCCTAGGACTCATCTCTAGCCCTCTTTTTCTCCATTTTTTTTTCCACTGAGTACTCTGGGTGCCTTTGCATAGGATAAAAATTTTATAATATTTCTACAGAGATAAAAATGATAATTCATTCTTTTCTCTAGAATGATGATTTTTTTTTTAACTGAGAGTTTAGATAAGGTGTCTTCGGGCTTGAATTTGGAAAAACTTCTGTCAAGTTTCATTTACATATGAGCTGTAGGATTTTAGGACATTTTAAGTATTTCATTGCAGCAACTAATCTTAATCACTCTTTGAGTTGAAGAGGCCCTAACCAGGGCCTTGGAAGTGGTCTGTGCTAAGGAGGGGCCTAAGGCTTTTTTTTTTTTACTTCTTGCTAAATCCACCTTGCACAGACTTGATAAATTAACTTGTCCAGTCAACCCATAACCTAGGTAACTCATTCTACTTCTGTGGGAGAAGGTGATGGTACAGAGAGCTGGAAACTTTAGGAAAAATCCCTTCTGATGGAAACTAAATGAGGAGAACCTTTGCACCCCTGAAAAAGAAGGGCAGCCTTCGGGGTTATCTACATATGGAGAAATGTGTGCAGTCTACATAGGTCACATGGCCAGACTCCCTTCCCTCTATTGCTCTAAAAAGTGTGACGCTATAGCATCTGAAGCTAGAAAGGCCCCATGGGGTCTAGTGCAATTTTTTTAGATAATGAGGTAAGGCCAAGACGTATACTGTGTTGAGAACCAAAGCCTGCTTCCTACTTTGTAAGGCGTGACTGTTCAAAACCAGAGTACTCGAGACCTTATCAGATACCTCCTGCGTGAGAATCATCACTAGGACACAGTTCAAACTGGGTTTTTACTTTGGTTTACTGTCAAATAAGCAGAACATGGGATGGACAGAGGACAAAGATACAACCACTGATACAAAGGAATAGCATGGCTTCCTCTATCACCTCCCAGGGTGCCACCAGCTGAGACGCAGAGTGAACTAACCACCACTTAAGAGGAGCTCGAATGGTGCGTGGGCTTGCTGTCTCTTACACCCCTGCCCACTTTAGCACCCAGACACACCTTATTTAGTACATAAAAACAATTCTGCCACTTAAAGGAACACATGTCCAGTTCCCGTTCTTAACATTCCCGCCAGGGCAGCACTGAGACATCTCTCCTTACACACATCTGCTCTATGCACTCGGGGGCTTTCCATGTCAGCCCACTCAGGAGCAGAGTACCTAGAACATAGCAGGTGCCCGACAAAGATTTGTAAGATGAATGCATGGATGAGCTAGCTTCCAGTTTACAGGATTATGAGATAGAATGCGATAGGTACATACATGAGAAACAACAACAAAAAATGTGCCTGGTACAGTGTTTTTCTTTTAATTTGATAGTTTAATAAACGGCTGCCGAAATGAACACGTTTACAAGCTGTCTTTTATTAGTATTTGCTGACGAGCTAAAAAAAAGCGAACATATCTGGTTGGGGAACTCAAGAACAGCTTAATGAAGTGGGTGGCATGTTGGATGGGTCTTGAAAGAATATGACAGGTGACATATCTCAGGAAGATATTCCAGATGGAACCTCATTAGCAAAAGACACAAAAGCAAGAAAACATGAGGTGTGTTGGAGAAGAGCAGTAAACACAGTTTAACTGCAATGGAAGATGCCTGGAGAGGAGGAAAACGCACTGAACCTTTGGGTCTGGAGGGTCCATCTGGACAGCTGGGGTTTCTTTTAGTAGGAATGTGGGCACCACGGAAAGCTGTGACAAGGAGAGTGACATATCAGAACTGTACATCTAGAAAATGACTCTGCCATCACAGGAGTATCATGGTCTAGAGAAGAGAATGACCACAGATCCACAAGATCAGCTAGTCTATTAAAGCAATGATCCAGGTACGAAGGAACAAACCTTCACTAGGATGATAGCTCTGGAAATAAGGGAATGAATTTGAAGAACAAGGGAGAGGAAGCTTTGGCCAAATGTCTCAAGGGAGAGAATTTGTGATCAGGGGTCAATGGGAGAGTAGGGCATCAGGAAGGAGTCAGCCAAGAACGCTCTGAAGTTTGAAATTCGGAATCATCATAGTAAAGCTTGCTGAGAATATGCTGCGTAATTTCCAAGTCTTGATCCTAGAGACCAGGCCAGCAGACCACTGGATGAACAGGTCTGGACTTTGGAAGTCACCTGCAGACCTAAACCTAAGTTCCGTGAAGACAGAAACCGTGTCTGTTTTCCTCACTCTTGAATACTCAACACATAATCTGGTAACTACTAAGAGTATTTACTTAATAAATATTTCAGTGGGGAAAAGGGGAGATGTTGATCAAAGAGTACAAACTTCCAGCTACAAGTTAAATAAGTTCTAGGGATCTAATGTACAGCATACTGACTGTAGATAACAATACTGTATTATATTCTTGAAAGTTACTAAGAGAGTAGATCTTAAATGTTCACACCACAAAAAAGAAATGGTAATTATGTCATGTGATTCAGGCGTTAGGTAACCTACGGTGGTTATCTTTTTGCATTACATAAGTGTATCAAATCAACACACTGTACACCTTAAACTTACACAATGTTTTAAGTCAACTATATCTCAGTAAAGCTGGGGGGAAATATTTGTTGGATAAAAAAATAAAGATTATAGCTGAACCAATGGAAGAGACTAGGATAGCAAAGTATAATGATGTAGAAATTAGGAAAATGGATCAAACACTGAACCTTAAATAACACCTACAAATTATACTTTGCAAGAGGAAGAAAACCATCTGAAGGCAGCAGCAATACTACTATGTAGTATATAAAAAAATTTCCAACACTTAGAGTAAGCAGGTTATAATTCATAAGCTTAGAGTTCTCTGGAAGACAGGCAAGAATTTGTACATAGGATACGTGCAGAACCTGGAGCAAATAATAACTTGTATTAAAGTTTATTATCAGAAAGGGATGAGGAAGATTAAGTCTTATGGGGGGTTGGGATGGGTGAAGATCTTGATGTCAGAACCATCTTTTTGTAAGTCAAGCCTGTTACTCCTCAGTTTAAAACACTTCGATGACTTTCCGTTACGCTTAGGAAAAATCCAAACTCCCTAACATTGCCCGCATCGTCTGGCAATATCTGTTCCCTGCCAACATCTCCTGTCCCATGTTATGCCTCCACCTCCCACAACCATGACCCTCCAAACACACCAGCCATCTTCAGTTTCCCCAAAGTGGCTACGCTTCCTATTTCTCTTTCTGATTGAAAGGCCAGTCCAACCGCACTTCTTTCCCCCACCTACTGGCCTTATCTAGTTAATGTCTATTCATTCTTCGATCTCCGTTCAAACATCATTTCTTTGGGGAAGGTTTTCCCTTCCCCTTGGTTTGTGTCAGATTCCCCTGTTATATACTCCTGGAATTTCAAGTATCTTCACTTTGTAGCCTTTCTTACAGTTTATAATTAGACTTTTGCCTCCTTTTTAATTATCATTCTCTGCAAATTCACCATCATCTCCACGGGGATAGTGTCAGCTTTAGTTCACTTTTATACTCCCAACATCTAACAGAGTGACTGGCATATAACAATGCTCTGCAAAAATTTTAATAGCAGCAGCTAACTTTCTCATACACATACAATAAGCATTTTCTAAGTCCCAGAAATTGTTCTAAATGCTTACAAAAATTGAAGGCAACAGAATGTAGTGTAAAAAACATGGACTTGGAAACTGACAACCTGGGTTGAAACCTCAGCTTTACCACGTATTAAATGTGTGAGGTCAGGAAAACTATTAAGTCCTCTGTACCTGAGCGTCTCCATTAATAAAATTGAGATAAGGTAGAATTGCGAGATGATTAGGTAACTGAGAACCAGAGAGACTGATTAACCTACCCAAGGTCTTAAAGCTGTAGGGCTGAGTACCAAACCCAAGCAATCTGAATCTGCTATTACCTACTACATAAAGTTATAACAATATACATTATATATGAAAATAACTTATCTCTACAGATAGGCAGAGACATCCAGAAGCACCTGTAACTATCTCTCACGCCCTACCCTGCCCCTCCCTTTTCTTCAAAGTATTAAGTAGGCCTTTAGGCCTAGACCCATGAGAAAATATCCTCAGCAGTGAAATTGGACTAAGATTATCTTTTCCACCAATGCCAGAGTCAAAACTAGAAGAGGAAAACCAATCGCTACAGGTGCCCTGGCGTAGACGGGTAACAAACACAGCTGCACTTGTGCCTTGCTTTTAAGTGAGATATCACTTTACTTTGTACACCATACCAATATGCTTCATTTGATATTTATTACTTAATACTTGAAAAGTTACACAAAATCTGTGTCCAATGATCCTTGATGACAAAGCATTAGTGACCCAATCCTTTTCCAGACCTAATGATATTTTGCTCCGGAAGCCTCATGCTGTATCTCATATGAAACAAATAAGGCACTCATGCATAAAATTAATACAGTAAGCTCTCTAGGCAGTGATAAATTTGGAAAGGAAACAGGCCCTCATAGTCATTTCATCCCTCTTGAAAGCAGATTTCCTATAAAACCCTGAGTCACCTACACCTTGACTTGTAAGGCTCTTTTAGAAATTATGCTATCATTCCCATGAAACCCAATAGGGCATGTGCAGTCAAGGTGGAAATAAAGGTGCAATGAAGCTGTGGAGAAAATGCTTAGAAATATGACCACTTCACCTTACGTGGAAAGGCGATTGATCTCTAAGCATTGAGAGAGCTCTCAGCTTGCCCTCTGCCATTAAGTTATCCTCACCAGGCTGCTCCTTTCTGTTTACCTGTGTGTAAATGGGTCCTGAGTGCTCGTTATATGTAAGAGAGCTGAAGGTGATTGTATGCCTTGGAAACTGTGATTAGCAGCAGTATCACGATACCAACATGGAAAAACAGGGTTGCCTTCATTTCTTTGATAATCACTAAAAAGCACCTCTACTTCGGAAAGCATGAATCTCATGAGGCCTTTCACATATAAAACCCATGTGACCTAGGAAACATGTCTTAGTCACCCACACAATGAGTCTTACTGCTGAGGTTTGAACGTTTTTTGTTTTTAACATCTTCATTGGAGTATAATTGCTTTACAATGGTGTGTTAGTTTCTGCTTTATAACAAAGTGAATCAGTTGTATGTATACATATATCCCCACATCCCCTCCCTCTAGCTTCTCCCTCCCACCCTCCCTACCCCACCCCTCTAGGTGGTCACAAAGCACCGAGCTGATCTCCCTGTGCTATGCAGCTGCTTCCCACTAGCTATCTATTTTACATTTGGTAGTGTATATATGTCCATGCCACTCTCTCACCTCGTCCCAGCTTACCCTTCCCCTCCCCATGTCCTCAAGTCCATTCTCTACGTCTGCAACGTTATTCCTGTCATGCTTTTTTTTTTTTAGATTCCATATATGTGTTAGCATATGGTATTTGTTTTTCTCTTTCTGACTTACTTCACTCTGTATGACAGACTCTAGGTCCATCCACCTCACTACAAATAACTCAATTTTTTTTCTTTTTATGGCCGAGTAATATTCCATTGTATATATGTGCCACACTTACTGTATCCATTCATCTGTCCATGGACACTTGGACAAGGTTGCTTCCATGTCCTGGCTATTGTAAATAGAGCTGCAATGAACATTGTGGTGCATGACTCTTTTTGAATTATGGTTTTCTCAGATATGCCCAGTAGTGGGATTGCTGGGTCGTATGGTAGTTCTATTTAGTTTTTTAAGGAACCTCCATACTGTTCTCCATAGTGGCTGTATCAATTTACATTCCCACCAACAGTGCAAGAGGTTCCCTTTTCTCTACACCCTCTCCAGCATTTATTGTTTGTAGATTTTTTGATGATGGCCATTCTGACAGGTGTGAGGTGATAACTCACTGCAGTTTTGATTTGCATTTCTCTAATGATTAGCGATGTTGAGCATCCTTTCATGTGTTTGTTGGCAATCTGTATATCTTCTTTGGAGAAATGTCTATTTAGGTTTTCTGCCCATTTTTGGATTGGGTTGTTTGTGTTTTTGATATTGAGCTACATGAGCTGCTTATAAATTTTGGAGATAATCCTTTGTCAGCTGCTTCATTTGCAAATATTTTCTTCCATTCTGAGGGCTGTCTTTTTGTCTTGTTTATGGTTTCCTTTGCTGTGCAAAAGCTTTTAAGTTTCTTTAGGTCCCATTTGCTTATTTTTGTTTTTATTTCCATTTCTCTAGGAGGTGGGTCAAAAAGGATTTGCTGTGATTTAAGTCTTAGTGTGTTCTCCCTATGTTTTCCTCTAAGAGTTTTATAGTATCTGGCCTTACATTTAGGTCTTTAATCCATTCTGAGTTTATTTTTGTATACGGTGTTAGGGAGTGTTCTAATTTCATTCTTTTACATGTAGCTGTCCAGTTTTCCCAGCACCACTTATTGAAGAGACTGTCTTTTCTCCATTGTATATTCTTGCCTTTTTTATCAAAGATAAGGTGACCATATGTGCATGGGTTTATCTCTGGGCTTTCTATCCTGCTCCATTGATCTATATTTCTGTTTTTGCGCCAGTACCATACTGTCTTGATTACTGTAACTTTGTAGTGTAGTCTGAAGTCAGGGAGTCTGATTCCTCCAGCTGTTTTTCTTTCTCAAGATTGCTTTGGCTATTCGGGGTCTTTTGTGTTTCCATACAAATTGTGAAACTTTTCTCTAGTTCTCTAAAAAATGCCATTGGTAGTTTGATACGGATTGCACTGAATCTGTAGATTGCTTTGGGTAGTATAGTCATTTTCACAGTGTTGGTTCTTCCAATCCAAGAACTGAACAACATTTTGAAAGTGGGTTTTGAACTCTGAAAACTGAATGATACTGCATTCAAAAATTCACATTTAGAGGTTTGGAAGAACAAAGAGGGTAACCATTGCTACATGGTTCCCATTAGACCTCCCTGAGGAGAAAATGAAGTATTTGATCTATTTAGGGAATACATTGTTTATTGACTTTATGTGTCATGTTATACTTGAGTAGCATCTGAGAAAAATAAGGGATTGTGAGTGAAGTGGTCCTGAGGATGGTGATTGCTGGTTTTACTTCACCAAGCTCAAGAAAGAGCATCTGTCATGAACTTCAGATGCCTGCTGTGGCATATTTTTTATTTTCACTGCAACTCCAGTTGTAGGGTGAGTTTTTAGAATGCGTGTGTCTCATGTTGCTACTGTACACTCAGTAAGTTACATATGTGGATGTGTTTGATGGATTCCTTTTGAGCTTGTTGTTTGCTGTTGTGTCATTTTGAAGAAAATGAAAAAAACAAACAATAGCTTCTAAGGTTCTCTTTTCCAAAAGGGGAACTGGCTACCATTTTACCTTTTAGCTGTTCCAGGCTGGGGGTCCTCAATCAGTGTAGTTTACATACTAATCACTTGAGTCTCTATGGAAAATGAAAGGCAAGCTACAACACACCTCAAGGGGATTCCAAGGTGCAGAAATGTGACCTTGTTTCTGTATAACCAAGGCATTAATATTAATAGTGAGTTTGCTGTGCTTCCTTAGCACGCAACCCTTCTCCCCAGAGTATTCTCACAGCACTGACAATACCCCCTGGTTCTGATTCTGTTTCCTGACTTTGAAGTTCAGGCACCAAGATGTTAGCATTTTCTTGCAGATTCCTCCCTTTCCTTACAGGTCAGAAGGAGCCCAAACTCAGCCTTCAACTGAAATAGAGACTTCGTTCCATAGTTACACAGTGATTTCCCTTCCTCCACGCTCCCTCAATGAAGGGTTATTTTCCTTCTATTTCCCCCAACCTTGTATTATGCTGAATTCCAATAGTAACATTTCCAATAGTAACAGTCCTACATCCTTGAATTATGGGAGGCAGGATTAATTAAATGTTAACTGAAAAGTAATATCTTCTAAGTGCACATATGAAGTTCCCAGAAAAATACAACCCACCAGAAAACAAACTGTATTCTACTCACCGTGATCAGATTTCCTCTCTCATGAGCACAGTTTTGTACCTCACACTTCTGTTTTAGTGGTACACATCTTTGGAAATCTGGAGAAAATAATGTAAATGTTATAATTACTGGCAAATAATATGAGACAGCTTGTTCAGGATGGTAGATTTTTATGTGTTACTACTAGTGTTTATTTGTAAAGCATTTCAATGAACAACAGTTAAGATCACACCATCTTGTACACCATAAATAAATCATTCTAAAAAGCTACTCCTACACATTAGAGGTGCCACAGTACACACAGGGTCATTTCGGATTATGAGAGACTGAGTCAGCTTCCTAGCGTCTGTTTTGGCTATTTGAAGGACGATCAGATCTCTGTGCAAAAACAGACACAAGGATTTTCTATGTAACAAGACAGGATGTCCTCCTATCGCATTCAAAAGCTGCTAACAGGAATCATTGCTAGAGTAATGATCGTTGTGAACTCACTTAAATCTACATCACTCTTTTCTTCTCTCCTATAATTGTATCTTATGGTAGGCGTGCACAAATAATTCTCAATACTGGAAAAATAACTATCTGCCTAGAACCCCAATGCACTAAAATGTTAAACCTGAAATGTTTGAAAGTTCACGTTGTTCACCCCAATCATTTTATAGATGAGAAGGCGAAGCCCCAAAGAGAGAGGTTTGCAGAGATAACATAGTAACAGAACATAGTATATTAACTGTACAGAATTGGGATAGCTAGAATATTACAGCAGAATTTTCTGTTTAAAATAATGGATTAAACACTCATTTTTATCTCTTCTTTATACCACTAAAACATTAGTATTCAATATAAACTCATAACAGTAAAGAAAATGAGAAATGAGGCAGCCTACAGGGTAGATAGAGGTGTACATGACAAGCTGAAAACAAAGCTAACTTGAAATGCCAGGAAAAACAATTGCTATACAAAAGAGTATAATCATAGTTAGCCGTCAGACCTATCCTAAAACCAGATATTTTAGAACTGGTGAGATAATTCAACTTAACAAGCATCTATTGAGCATTTACTATAGATAGAGAACTGTTGAAGTTACATGTTGAACAAGAAAACATCCTTGTCGTTCAGGAGCTTAGGTCTGGTGGGGTAGGTGACCAATATGCCAAACATATGGACAATCTAATTATAATGTAAGGCATCCTCATATACATTCTATGGAATGGGGCAAGTAACTTGTGGTAGTTCAAAAAGAGAAAGACAATTCAGATTGTAGAATCCAGAAAGACTTATTAGACTTTAGCCTTAAAAGATAGGATTTTGAAAATTAAGAAATGATAGTGGGAAAGCCTTTCATGCGGGGAGACTAGGGAGAGCTAAGTTGTGTATGCTAGGAAGGAACACTCATATTTAGGAATGGTGAGTAGATTGGTAAGCGTGAGCATGGGATGAATCAGGAATTGCCATGGAGGATGCATTTGCCAGATCATGGAAGCCCGGAATCCCAGAGAAAGGAATCTGGATATATTTACAATATTTAATCAGCATGGAGCCCTTGAATATATATGGTACAGGAGAAAAGTAATCATATTAAAAATCAATCTAATAAAGGTATGATTTAAATCCAATAAAATGCACCTGTGTTTTTAAGAGTTCGATGAGTTCTGACAAAAGTATACACCGTGTAACCACCATCCTGATCAAGATATAGAACATTTCCATCACCCCAAAAGTTCCCTCATGACTTTTCCCAGTCAGTCCCTCCACTGCCTACCCAGGCAACTACTGATTTGATTTCTATCACTATAAATACACCTTGTCTGTTCTGCAAATTTATATAAATGGAGTTACAGAGTATTTATTCTTTTGTGTCTGGCTCAACGCACTCGGTTTGTTGAGCTTGATTTTGCCTTGCTGTTCCCTGCCATGTACATCAAAAGGAAACTCCTCCATTAACAGAGCTTGCCCACCTTCACAGTCTCTGTTCCAGTTATCTATTGCTGTGTAACAAAACCACCCCAAAACTAAATTTAAAATAGCAGTAAGCACTTATTCTCCTTAGGAGTCAGCCAAACGGCAGGACTTGATGGGAACAGCTCATCTATGCTCCACGTGGCATCAGTGGGGCAGTTCATCTGGGGTTGGAGGTATTCACTTCCCAGATGACTCTCTAATATAGCTGGCCAGTTAGTGCTGGCTTCTGGCTGAGAGCTTGCCCAGGGCTATCAGTCAGGGGCCTTAGTTCTTCACCATATAGGCCTCTCCTCAGGGCTGCTCAGGCTTCCTCTCAGCATGGTGGCTGGATTCCAAGAACTAGTTTTTTAAGAGACAGGAAGTAGAAGGAAGTAGGTGATCTTTTAAGGCCTGGTCTCAGAAACTGACACAACATCACTTCCACTGTATTCTATTAATGAAGCAGTAACAGAATTTATCCAGAATCAAGGGGCAGAGACATCAACCATCACCTCTTGAGGAAGGGAATACCAAAGAATTTGCAGCCATTTTTAATCCAACACACCTTCCCATTCAAGGCCTCTTTAATAGGTTTATTCAATGGCAAAGGAAACCTATGCTAGCCATCTACAGAAATTAACCTAGTCTTCTTGTCAGACATTGGATGAAAACCAACCAGGAAAGTAGATGACCAAGATGAACCAGCCAGATAATGGTGAGGGAATCAGAACTGATACAAATAGTTGAAATAACTTGGTTCCATCTTAAGTTTAATTCTATTTTACTTAATTTGTAATTACCCCCAAAGATAATAAAGAGAATATTATTACATTGGTAAAATAAGTACAGTGTTGCTTTTTATTTTTTTTTTTAAAGGATTCTGAGAACAAGAATGGATTCCCGGAAATTATATATAATTATCAAAATATGAAATTCACTAAAGACTGAATCTTAGAATGAATATGGCTGAAGACCAAGTTAGACATCTGAAAGATAACAAAAAAATAAATCACTTGAAATTTAAAGCTAAAAGATAAAATGATGAAGCAGAGAAAAATTAAAGCACACAGAAGATCAATCCAGAAGGTACAACATCTGCCTACTAGGCATTCCACAAGGAAAATACAGAGAGAATTAAAAAGGAAAGGCGAGCAAAGAAAAGAAAAAGTTACTAAAAAAAAAAAAAGTACAGCATTTTCAGACGGAAAAGTCACCTAATGTCAAGAAGACTGAATGACAAAAGGCTCACACTTCGTGGTCTTGGGTGAAATTCTGGAGGTCTGAAATTAAAGAGAAAGCTCTAGAAGTCTCCAGAGAGGGTGATAAATCTGGTATTATGTTTCCTTCTCTCTGGATCTAGACATGAACTTCTTGGTTTAGTTTTATGATGAATACAACTTACAGAATCATAAAATAATATGTAATGTTCAGTGTTTTAATTTTTATAATTAACCTATGGCAGATCTCAAAATCTTAGAATAAATCTCTCTCAAATTATATATATACATGTGTATATATATATATATACATATATACACACAAGTACATTTTTCCATATATATACCTATGTACAAATGACACATAAACACATACTGTACCTGTAAATACTATGTATGTCTATATCCTTATACACCTCTCCTCTATAAAACAAACAAGCAAAAAACAAAAAAACCCCAATAGAACAGCTGACCAGAGGAGTGAAAAAGAGTGGCAGAGGGGCTTCCCTGGTGGTGCAGTGGTTGAAGAGTCCACCTGCCGATGCAGGGGACACGGGTTCGTGCCCTGGTCCGGGAAGATCCCACATGCTGTGGAGCGGCTGGGCCCGTGAGCCATGGCCGCTGAGCCTGCGCGTCAGGAGCCTGTGCTCCGCAATGGGAGAGGCCACAACAGTGAGGGGGCCGCGTCCCGCAAAAAAAAAAAAAAAAAAAAAAAAAAAAAGAGCGGCAGAGAGTGTAGTTAATTTCATAATTTTACATAATTAAACACTGCTTAAAATTAATGGCTCAAAAACCAGAGGTTTAGGTAATTTACAGTTCTAGAGTAATAATTAGAAGAACTAAAAAGAATAACAAAAAATCCAGAAGTGAGAAGTGGATGGGCCATATGTACTAAATTCCTTAGTTTTTCTAGTGGTAAATATACAGAGGTTAAAGTCATCAAATCAAGAAATAAGTTTAGAAGTATGCCATTTAGCATTACTGAAGTAACCAACTTTTGGAGGAGGCAGGAATGGGAAGGGAGGCCAAGACACATCCATCCTATTGCCCCCCAGGAAGGGGCAGGACCCTTTTTTGGAACAGCAGCTCTTGAGCTGAAGGCAAATCCTTGCTAAGCAGCTGGAGACTGAGAACTTCAGTCCTGGAGGGGATGTGGGTGCCGCACCACAGCATCCACTACAGTGAGCAGCTGTAGTTGTCCTTCATACCTCTGAGCTCATATAAATGGAACTCAATAATTGGGATTTTTGTCGTGTAGATATTTCCTAGGTCACTCAGTAATTATGAGGTGGTTCTTTCTCATTTGCATTAAAATTATTATTAGTGTTACAAATGGCATAGAAATAATTTCAAATAATTCCTTCTAACATGAGTATCTTTTTGCAATAGACTCTCTCTAGATTCATGTGTAACTAGGACATATTTGCTCAAACCCTCCAGAACATAAGGAATATTCCTCTTCCGATGAAAAATGAAGCCTTAAAAGTGTGTGTGAAAGTCACATCTTTTCTTATTACAAATTCTCTGTTAAATTTATTCTACTTCTACTCTGCACCATGAAAAGATAATAGCACATATGCAATTCCACCACTTCTTTGTCTACAGGGTACAACTACAGTAAAATTTTGTTAATTCTGTTCCACTAAGTTAGATTTATAATTATTGTAACAGAGGATGGATTGACATTCATTTTTTAGTCACTTTTTATACGATTTTTTAAAATTTTATTTATTTATTATTTTATTTTTGGCTGCATTGGGTGTTTGTTGCTGCATGCGGACTTTCTAGTTGTGGCGAGCGGGGGGCTACTCTTCGTTGCAGTCCGCGGGCTTCTCATTGCGGTGGCTTCTCTTGTTGTGGAACATGGGCTCTAGGTGCACGGGCTTCAGTAGTTGTGGCACACAGGCTCAGTAGTTGTGGCTTGTGGGCTCTAGAGCACAGGCTCAGTAGTTGTGGCGCACGGGATTAGTTGCTCCATGGCATGTGGGATCTTCCCAGACCGGGGCTCGAACCTGTGTCCCCTGCACTGGCAGGCTGGTTCTTAACCACTGCACCACGAGGGAAGCCTGACATTCATTTTTATTCTATGATTTTTAAAATAATACCTTTATAGTTTTTACAAAAAAATTATACATATTCATAAAATGTTCAACAATTACAGAAAGTATAAAGAACAAGGCAATTAATCACTTAAATCACACCACTCAGAAATAACCAGTATTAACATCACTCTAGATATATCTCTGTACAGATGGATAAGTGGATGGGAGGATGAATGGATGAATGGGTGGGTGGATGGAGGGTGATAAGATAGATAACTTTAAAAGTTTATATAAATGGGATTACATGTACATACTACAAATCTTTCTCATATTTACAAGAGAGTAATGACTATGTGTCAAATTCTTAAAATATTTGTGACAATAATCTTCTGGCCCCTTAAAGCATCTCATTAAAAATTATTGCGGGGCTTCCCTGGTGGCGCAGTGGTTGAGAATCTGCCTGCTAATGCAGGGGACACGGGTTCAAGCCCTGGTCTGGGAGGATCCCACATGCCACGGAGCAACTAGGCCTGTGAGCCACAACTACTGAGCCTGCGCGTCTGGAGCCTGTGCTCCACAAGAGAGGCTGCGATAGTGAGAGGCCCGCACACTGCGATGAAGAGTGGCCCCCGATTGCCACAACTAGAGAAAGCCCTCGCACAGAAACAAAGACCCAACACAGCAAAAATAAATGAATTAATTAATAAACTCCTACCCCCAACATCTTAAAAAAAAATTATTGTGCTTTGTCATGCATCCCAGTGTTCACTGCAGGACTATTTACAATAGCCAGGACATGGAAGCAACCTTCCATCAACAGAGGAGTGGATAAAGAAGATACAGTACATATATACAATGGAATATTACTCAGCCATAAAAAGGGACAAAACTGTGTCATTTGCAGAGACATGGGTGGACATAGAGACTGTCATACAGAGTGAAGTTAAGTCAGAAAGAGAAAAACAAATATCGTATGTTAATGCATATATGTGGAATCTAGAAAACCGGTACAGCTGATCTTATTTGCAAAGCAGAAATAGAGACACAGACATAGAGAACAAATGTATGGATAAAAAGTGGGGGGTGGGATGAATTGAGAGATTGGGATTGACATATATCCACTACTATGTATAAAATAGATAACTAAAGAGAACCTACTGTATAGCACAGGGAGCTCTACTCAGTGCTGTGTGATGACCTAAATGGGAAGGAAATCCAAAAAAGAGGGGATATATGTACACATATGGCTGATTCACTTTTCTGTACAGCAGAAACTGACACAGCAGTGTAAAGCAACTATACTCCAATTTAAAAAAAGAAAAAAATTATTATGCTTTGTGAACTAGCCTTTTTCCAGTTTCATTTTTAATTAAATCATTTCTGAATTTATAATGTTTGTTTTCATAATAAAAGCAATGCTAACATATAGTAAACATTTACAGTGTGTGAGACTATGTTAAGCACTTTTACAAGGGCCATCTCATTCAATAGTTCCAATACACCCATAAAAAAAAGTGAATCTGAATAGAGAGGTTAAGCCACATGTCCCAGGTCACACAGCAAAGTATTGCACTGGATCTGAACCCAGGCATTTGGATTCCAGAGCCTGCACTCTTAAGCACTAGTTCATACAAAATGAATAAACCCCTCATTAAGATAACGCAGTAGCAAGACCAAGAAATTAATCACATTTTATTTCTCATTTGAATTTCCAGTGTCTTAAACTCATGACAATACACTTCCATATTCAGTAAGTAATTATTAAGAATCTACTAGATATCAGGCACTGTGCTATGGGACAAAGAATTAAGGGGGAAAAAAGAGAAAAGGAAAAAAAAAGTTTGTCTAAGGGATTTTATCGTAAAAGAATAAAGCCATAATCAAAAGAAACTGTCTACTTTTGTAATGTTTATATTTACTGATTGGAAAATGAATTGTGGTTTATTTCTTGCGTGTCCTTTTTCTATATACATAATATGTAAATATGTATTTTCTTATAAAACTGAGAAAATACTTCCCATTTCATTCTGTGGTCTGCTCCTTTTTCACATAACATTGTAGATGAGCATTTCCCATATCATTAAATATTATTTTAAAATATTCTTAGTAGCTCTTTGGATGTAATTTTAATGAGCACATTCTAGCATATGGTTGAGCTATAAAATAGTTTAATTATTCCCCAATTGCTTAATGTTTATGTTATTAACATTTTTCTATTATAAAACAATATCTTTAATAAACCTTAGGAAGGTCCTAGAGCAAAAATAAAATACTTCAGCTTTTTCAATTATTCAAGGCAAGAAAAGGATGAAAATTTACAGAAGAGATTCTCTGATACTTAGAATCCCAAGATCATCTCCAAAATATGTTTTTTATGCCTAAATATTATTCTCTCTACTTTGTATCCTTGTATGAAGTAACAACTTTATTTTCTTCTTTAAATCTCTTCCTTGTTCAATATATTGTTTTTTACAGTTATTTATTTTTCCTGTGTGAGGGTCTCCTCCGACACTGAAAATAGCTGACTAGAAAATATCTAATTTCTCGGAAAAGCAACGCTTATTCTCTCATTATTTTACTGTCTCTTCTTTTCCAGTTAACACAAACAGATTTACACTGCACCATTCTGCATTCAGTTGCCTAGTCTGAGAGTCCACCATCATCTCTCAATAAAATTCCAAGCTTTGGTTTAGAAAATTCAAGCACCTCCACCTGAGGTCCAATTCTCTTAAAGTGATGTGATATTAATGGCTTTAGTTGTTTTCTTTCCCTTAGCAGGAAGCAAATAGTTCAGGGCTTAATTTTTCATGAACTTAAAAAAAATAAAATTATCCAAAGGCAATAAATTATTCTTCATGTTGCTTAGCCTTAAATCCCCAGGTAATATTTTTCTATCAATTCCACATATACTTTTTCCTGTTCCATAATACTTCAGATACCAGTTAATAAATATGTGTGCCTGCGCGTTGATCACTAGGTTTAATCACATGAATGTTTTTCAAGTCCAAGGGACTAATTATTATAAATTTTCTACTGCACTGAGGAGCATTTTGCTGCGAATTGAAAGTTAAAAATGCAAAATATCTCTCTCTATGCAAAATGTAAACTGATTTATTCTAACAAGAAAAGGTAGCATGAAAGCTGAAAGAAAATTGGCAAAAGAAAGCAAAATATATTCTAATTGGCTTCCTTAAATTCATTTTTTTTCTTAATAAAGAGTTGAAGAAGGAACCATTTAAAGTAGTTAGCACAAAAAGACTAAAACCAACCATCATATTTGGTACTAAAAATGTTTCCGGAATTCCATCTACTACATTTTGGGGTTAGACATTATAGCTATAGCTATTTGGGTAAAGAAGTGGTAACCAATGTTTAAATCCAGAGCATGACCTCATGTGTATGAAAACACATCTCTCATGGGTCAGTTAATTCAGAACATCTGCCCCAAGGCTTTTACCAGTGTAAATTAAAAACTGACAATGGGACAAATACCAGCATTATGAGTTTTGTTAAATGCCATCATGCATTTAAAGGATGCAAACTGACTCATGGCCTAGACCATAGATAAAAGCAGTCACAAGGTGAGGGAACATTTGTTTTTGACAACATTGAGCCATTTTTGAGAATACCTATATGCATTTTTGCTGGTTATTAGTGCTGGGAATAGGCTTCAGAGACCATTTTGCCCAGTGGTTTTTAAACTGTATTTCCTAGCATCCTGGAAAACTTCCAGAGAGATGGCATAAATGATGTAGAGAAAGAGGTGAAGCCTAAGCAGGCCTCCCCCACCTTTTGAACCAAAGTTGCTCAGCTTTTATCTGCTTTATAAGTTGGGGGAAAAACACAAAATTTCTTTTTTTTTTTTTTTTTTGCGGTACACAGGCCTCTCACTGTTGTGGCCTCTCCCATTGCAGAGCACAGGCTCCGGACGCACAGGCCCAGCCACTCTGCAGCATGTGGGATCTTTCCGGACCGGGGCTCGTACCTGTGTCCCCTGCATCGGCAGGCGGACTCTCAACCACTGAGCCACCAGGGAAGCCCCACAATTTCATTTTTGAAATGAAATTATTTGGTCCTTCTCCCTCATTTTACAGGTGAGGAAACTAAGTACCAGATGGATTAAGTGTTTACCCAACTCTGCAATTATCTGGTGGTAAAATCAGATGTACTACCCAAACCTTTCACAGAGCCCAGTACTTTTTTTTTTTTTTTTTTTAATGACAACACTTACATATTCTTAGGAGGCCACTTTGTGGCCAGACTGCTGTCCATTTGATCCAAAAGTCAGATTACTTTTGGCCTTTGGCCAGCTTTCTTTTCTATAACTTGTTGAATAGAAGTCAAGTCAAGCTTGGAAAGAATTATCAACAGGGAAATATTTTATTTCAGTGCCCAAACTTTCCTTTTCTCTGCTCCAGGAATCTCTTCTAGGTCTATGACTTTAAGTTATTAAATTTTGTTGTACATTAAAGTCTCTATTTTTAAAATAAGAATAATGTGATAACAACATACTAAAACAACAATAAGATACCATTTCACATCTATCAGACCAGCAAAGATAAAAATCTGAGGATAACAGGTATTATGGAGAAACGAAGAGTAAGAACACTCAAGCCCTGCTCGCTCATGGAGGGTAATTTGGTTTAACCTTTGAAAACAGTTTGGTAAAGTATAGTAGACTTGACAGCACAGCATCTTATAAAGCAGAAATACTACTTCTAGTTATATGTACCTAAGTATCTTACAGGAGACTTATATGAATACGGTCTTGGTAGCATTATTTCCTAAAGTGGAAAACTGGAAACAGATGGCCATCAACAGAGGAATAGGAATGGTGGGTTTCCAGTTGCCCGTTTAAGGAGCTTGCAAGGTCCCCAGTCCGGCCAAACAACAAGTTAAAAGCTTAACAGACTGAAAAAATTAACAACTCTTCTTGCATTCATAACAGAGGGGAGGACACAGAGCAAACCTGAGCCCCCAAGACTGAGGAGACAAACAGGGGAACACAGGGAATTGTGACTTACCAGAGCACAGACTGTCAAGGAGGGGAAACCGCTGGGGAGCCCGCTCCAGGAAGGAAACGCTGAGCTGTAATTGACGAATTCCTGGAGGTTCAGGGCAGACAAGTCACAGGGGAGCCCAGTCACGGGGGGGGGTCCCACAATATAGTGAGATTTACCTGCAGGAGCTCGAGCAGAGCCAGTAAATACTGGAGAAAAATCCCGTCAAGCTTCCAGCACGGGAAGGGGAGGGAACCATTTTGAAATTCATCAGCCCCCTCGGTTCTTCTTAATAAGGCCTGGCTTCAGCAGAAACTAATTAACAGAGCCTAACCAGCTGCGATAATATAAGAGCCTAACTAACCTGGGGGAAGGGAAATACCCAACTGCAGTGAGTCCTAGGCATCCATTCCCACCTAAGGAGATAGAAAAAAGTAGAAACACTTGTGAAACACACAGTGCAGAGGTATAGGCTTACTAAAAGCCTGAGACCTAATTATAAAACTATAAAATCCTTCCTCCCCAACACCTCACCACCACATCACTGAAGCCCTACTTACCCAGGACATCATGTCCAGCTATCAGAAAGAAATTACAAGGCATACCAAAAGCAAAAAACATAACATAAAGAGATACAGCAAGCATCAAGACTAGGCACTGCAGGGATGTTGGAATTATCAGGCCAGGAAATTAAAACAGCATCATTAATATGCAAAGGGCTCTAATGGATCAAATGGACAGCAAAGCAAGAACAGATGGACAATGTAAGATGTTCTTTCCTAAGAAAGAACCAAAAAGAAATGTTAGAGATAAAAAAAACTAACAAAAATGAAGAATGCCTTAGATGGACTTATTAGTAGACCGGACACAGCTAAGAAAAGAATCTCTGAGCTGGAGGATGTTTTAATAGAATCCTTGAAAACTGAATAGCAAAGGCAACAAAAACTACAAAAAAATTGAATAGAATATCCAATGACTGTGGAACAGTTAGAAAAGGTGTAACATACACATCATGGGACTACCAGGAGAAGAGAGAAAGGAACAGTGGAAATATTTGAAACAATAATGACTGAGAATTTCCCCAAATTAATATCAGACTCCAAACCACAGATCCAGGAAGCTCAGAGAACAAGTAGGATAAATGCAAACAAAATCTACACCTGGGCATATCATTTTCAAACTACAGAAGATCAACAATAAAGAAAAAACTTGCAAAAAGCCAAAAGGAAAAAAATACCTTACCTACAGAAGAACAAAGAATTACATCCAACTTCTCCTCAAAAATGATTCAAGCAGGAAAGAATTGGATGAAATTTTCAAGTATTGAGAGAAACCCCTCCCAACCTAGAATTCTGTACCCTGTGAAATTATCCTTCAAAAGTGAAGGAGAAATAGTTTCTCAGACAAACAAAAATTAGAGGAATTGTTTCCAGTAGACTTGCTTTGCAAGAAATGTTAAAAGAAGTTCTTAGAAGGAAAGAGATCGACAGAAAGTAAGAAAGAACACTGAAGAAGGAATAAGTGAAAGTAAAACAAAATTTTTTTTCTAATTCTTAATTGACCTAACAGATAACAGTTTGTTCAAAATAATAATACCAATAATGTATTCAATTATGTATGCTTATGTGTATATATATGTGTGTATATGTATATGCACATATATATATATGCATGCTATATATGCTTATTTATATAAGTGGAAGGAATGACAGCAATGATACTCAGAATGGAAGGGAGGAATTAGAATTATTTTGTTATGATAAGGTACTCACAACACCTATGAATTAGTATAATGTTATTTGAAAGTGGACTTTGATTAGTTATAAATGTATATTGTAAACTCAGGCACCCCAAAGAAATGTAAAAAATAAAATAAAAAGAAGTATAACTGATACACTAAGAAAGGGGAGAAAACTCATACTCACACACTCTTAATATGGCTACAGTCAGAAGCAAGGCTATCTGGTCAAATGGTGACCACTTCTCTCCTACACACTCCTGTCCTCGTTCCTGAAGGCGTCAACCTTAACTTCAGCAACACCTGTCAGCATCTTCTGCCTTCGACTTGAATGAATTCCTTCCAATCAGCAATGTCTCTGAGAATTCTGTTTTCCCATTTTCCCAATTTCTCAACTGATTCTTCTCAAGATTTGGGATTTAAAAAAATATATAAATTTCCCAAAAAATGCTAAGAAGGAATTCCCACATGGAAACTATAATCTACATATAAAACCTGGATGCAAGAAATATTAACCATATTCACAACTGTGATTACAACTAAAAGGGGCAGGGGGTTGAGTAGAGAGAGAGAAATAGAAGCTTAAATTGTATCTGAAACGTGCTCTTTTCTGAAAAATTCAAGACAAAAGTGATAAAATTAAGTCTGTTAATTCTGGTGGAGGGTATACATGTATTTGATAAATATTAATTTTACTTTCTTGGTTTTTAAATCTTTCCAAAGGAATTGCTAATACTGATTCCTAGGCCTCACTTCAGGATCCAGAGATCCAGATTCTGTGGGTCTGGAATGGAGACCAGGAATCTTCGTTTTCACTAGCTCCACAGAGGATGAGGGGGCAGATGGCACAACACCAAACTTGGGTGAAGGCTAACCAAATCCAGGGAAACCCAGATGCAAACCAGAGATACCGGCATAGATTGTGGCCAAACAGGATTTGCCAATAACAGCCTGAGGCCAAAGGAGCGAGCCCCAGCCTCAGGAGTAGCTGGGTGTCTTTGCCCCGGGCGGTGTGGTAGGAAAGGCCTCCTGATCCTTGCGACACAGCACCATGTAGATGCCTCTCACACCTCAAGTGGACTGGCGCTGCTGTTTCTGCCAGCTTCCAGCCACCACTGTTCACTAGTTTCAAAATCACATGCCTGGACGGGGAAGCCAGGGAAGGAAGAAGATAAGGCTCTGTACTAAACAGGCAATATTTTAAGCGTTTCCAAAATTATTCTTTTATTTAAAGAAAAATTCCAAGCCACATCTGTGCATTTGCTTTATGATGTACTTAAAAGGCACTGTCTGACCTCACTGTGTTTCTTCCAAAGCCTTTTCACGGAACTTTATGCTTTCTGATTGCTTGGCAATCACAAACCAGCTAATGATTAAATTACTAGTTTCAAACCCTCATTATGAAGCAATAATGTCAACTTCCTTGTTTCTCTTGATTGCTTGATTCTAAAAATTTTAACTCAGTACCATCAGTTAGTCAATATGCTAATATTTGAGAAATATTTATGTCATGAGAAATTTATGTATGTCTTATGATCCTACAAAGTGCAGCATAAGCAAGTTTCAGGGCTTATAATAATTAAGAGAAAATAAATCCAGACTCCTGAATTCTAAAACCAATGTGTGTCCTCCCTTCATTCTCTTTGTGTAGACAAATGGGATCTTGATAAAAATATAGGCATAGATACCTGGAGTTCTGTGTTTCACTTCTCGGAAAAATCCTGGTTTCTGCATCAATCCTTAGGCTTCCACCAGCAGAACCACTGAAAGCTTGGTGAACTTGACCTAAGCTTCTGGGCCCAAACTTTTCTCTTTCCTCCCATTTCCTTCTGGCTTTCACATCCGATGTCAAACTGAAGGGGAACTCTCCCTCCCAAATGCAACTGACAAGGCTCATTTTCATCCTGATCAAAGCTACACCATGTGGAAAGTATTTGGATATATATCCAAATGTCACCGAGTAAGTGGGATGCCATCTGTACAGGGAGTTTCACCGACCGTTGCTGTGACTTTGGCGTTTAAACGGTGTTACAAGCTGCTATTGTGGCGTGATGAGTCATACCAGCTACATACACACACTTTCAATTACAAAAAAGAATTAAACTTTAAAAAAAAATTATTTTGCATGATTTCTAATTGACAAAGACACCTGCCAAGGAACACCTGAAGTACACACTTCCCACTTTCCAGTTAAATTCAGTGTTCACAAGTAACACAGAGAAGACTATTGGAGAGCCCAGTGCCAGAATCTGGGTGGTCTCTGCCGTAACTCTGAGGCAGGTGGACTGAGACACTGCTGCTGCTGCTGCTGATGGGCTAAGGAAAACTGACCCAGGCTGTGCCTCATGAATCACAGGCAGCATGAATTAAGGTAAGAAGACATGTTGATTTCCTTTACTATCTCTTTCCTGACACGAGAGTTCTATAGTTTATGCCAACCAAAACCCTGGGCAGCCACCCTTCAGCTGCATGAAAGTACTGTTCTTCAAGACAAACAAAACACTATACTCATGACCCTATCCTCACCTTCATCTTTTACTCTGAATTGACAAATAGTATATTCCAGAATGCAACCAGGCAGCAGCAAATGTGATAGTGAAAGAGCAAAGAGGAGAGCCATAGAAATAGTCATTGCACCTGTTTACAAGAAAATTACCATATGTGAAGGTGATGAAAGGACAAAACCTGCTAGCAATCCCTGCTGAAAAATACTGCTTTTTTAATCCATGGGTATAGAATATTTGAGAAAAACATAGGGGGTATAGGAAAAGATGCATAAAGCAGAACGAAATTAGATGAAAGTGCTCTGCATGTATTGTTGCTTTAATTCTTGTTTTAACCACATGATTTAAACACTATGGGCTGGAAAAATTAATTTTTTTCCTAAAGCAAAGTGGGATTGAGTCCCCAAACACTTTGGAATCCTTTTTTTTTTTTTTTTTTTTTTTTGCGGTACACGGGCCTCTCACTGTTGTGGCCTCTCCCGTTGCGGAGCACAGGCTCCGGACGCGCAGGCTCAGCGGCCATGGCTCACGGGCCCAGCCGCTCCGCGGCACGTGGGATCCTCCCGCACCGGAGCACGAACCCGCGTCCCCTGCATCGGCAGGCGGACTCTCAACCACTGTGCCACCAGGGAAACCCTGGAATCCATTTATTAATTTAGCACATATTTATTGCATGCCTACAAAGACATAGTCCTGTAGCAAAAATCAAACCAGATCAGAGACAGATGGTGCACGTTACCACATGCTGAGCTCCCCAAATCACAAATCACCAAAATGCAGCTGGAGAAAAACATAAGTGACCGAGGAGAAGTAAAGATAAAGTGGAATGAGCATGTGGAGGAGGGAGGAGGGCGCTTCAAAGGAAGGAAATAAGGACTTTGAACTTCCTAGAAGTTTGAGCCGAGTCCTCAGTTATAAGAAAAGGGATGAGTAGAGGCTAGGAAGAGCGTGCCAAGCCAAGGCACTGACGAGAGCCAAGGCGAGCACAGACTTGGAGAGCCTTGTACTCAGCTAAAGGGGTCTACAGCTTTTTTCCACATAGAAAGGTACTGGTGATTTGTGAACAAGAGAATGAAAACATCAGAGCTGTACTTCAAGAGTCAATAGAAAAGAGACGATAAATTGGAATGGAAGGAAGGATCAAAGGAAAGTAGGAAAAAAGTCCATTGAAAGAGCCCAAGTGAGATTTAGTGAAAGCCTGATTCAGCATTATGTTATATTTTATAGATAAGGAAACAAAAGCACCCAGAAGTTGAGTAACATGTTCAAAGTCACACAAACTGGTTAATGACAGAGTCACGATCCAAGTCTGGGAAATGTAGTCCCAGAGTCCATGCTCTTGACCATTCTGCTGTAGGACTTCTCAATATTAAGACTTTTCAAAAATATACTGTCCTTCCCAGTATTCCGAAAGCAGAGGGCACAGCCATGACATGACATTGCATAAACAAATGCTTAAGGTATAAACAAAAGTAAAAATTAAAATATGAGCAATTTAAAAATCCTATAATAGGCAAGAATGTGGGTATCAATTGTGAAACATATATACCATGGGCATTAAATGACATTTTAAAGAATATTTAATGGCATTGGAGTAGTTTCATAATATGTTCAAGAAAAAATCAAATTACCAACCTATGCCTATATCTATATGTGCATAGAATCAAACACAGGAATGATTTATACAGAAATATTTACAGCTCTCATTTATCTTGAAAGGAGGATTTGGAGTGATTTTTATTATGTTTAGTTTTCTGCATCATATGATTTTTCTACTTGACTCCTGTAAAAAAACTGCACAATTTTCTGGTGCTAAATAACCAATTCACTCAAGTTTTGCACCTCTCATACATATTTCTTATGTTGACAGAGCCTCACGGCTTCATGTTTGGTTCCTTTCATGTATTTGAGCACAAAAAGCAGGTACTAGACCCTGAGTTAAGTACTGGAGTTACAACTGTGAATAAGACAAATAGAATCATAAACCTTACAGCCTAGTGGAGATCAAGATATTGAACAAAGAAGTTAAAATGTGAAAGCTGTTTCAAAAGGGAAATTATGGGATACTAGGAGAGTACCCACGATTATGAAGAGGCACTGGCTGAGAAAGGAAGTTTAAGATGAAAAGTAAACATAAAGTAAATTGAGGGGGTAAGAGTATTCCAGGATGAGCAAAGAGCATGCATGATGTCCTTAGGAGAGGGAGTCTGGAGGTGGCAGAAAAAAGACAAGGATTCTGGAAAGACGATAGAGATCCTGGGTGGAATGGAAGGTGGAGGGTCTTAGAGAGATGTTAATTACGGTGGATTTTGTCCTGAAGATAATGGGAAGCCATTGTTGTCCAAGCCTTGCCTGGAGAAGGTCAAGAGACATTCAAGGAGACAAGTTAGGAGGGTTTTCTAGAAAGGATGGTGGCTTGGACAAGGAAAGGAGCAGAACTTAGAAAATTAAAATGCTAACAAGGGGACTTCCCTGGTGGTCCGGTGGTTAAGACTCCATGCTTCCCCTGCAGGGGGCACAGGTGCGATCCCTGGTTGGGGAACTGAGACCCCGCATGCTGTGCTGCACAGCCAAAAGGTAAAATGCATACAGGGACAAGGCAAGCTATCCGAATGATTGAAGTGGGCTGTGTCTAGAAAGAAATGTGAGCAATGTTAAGTGATCGATATCATATTGCCACAGAGTTGGTAACAGTACAGAGTAGCAGAGACTATAGCCTTATGGAGTGTGCACACCCTACCCAAAAGCAAAATAGCTACTCAGTTGATTGTTGTCAAGCAGGAGTGAGTCTTGTGTTGCCAGCAATTTTGTTCTGTTTCATCTTAAACATTTACGTGAGCCTCTTGATTTGTATATATTATCAATTAATTCAACTTATACAAAACATGTGTAAAGCAAATAAAACAAGCCTATCCTAGGCTGTCAATTTACAACTGTGATAGAGAAAAAACCCCAGCAACTTCGCCAATGTCCCACCTTAGTTGAAAGGGGTAGTCCCTTCTGATTATGAATACCTTTAATATCTGGAATCCTCATTTACAAAAAAGTCATGAATCCTTTGCGCATGTGCTCCTGACGAGAGAAGGTGCTGGAAAAGCTAAAACTTTGGAGCATAAGACACAAGGCTGAAAAACACCTGTGGCATTGCCAGTCTCTGTAGATGAATCCTAACTAAGTGAATCAAATCCATTTTTTAAATTATATTTCAGCGTTTGTTAGGCAATAGCAGAAGACAAGACAAAATGGAAAATGTGGCCCCTGCCCAAGGGGCATGAAGTCTACACAGGAAGGAAAAAAAAATTCTGGAAAGAAAAACACCAGCTGGGAAGGAAACGTAATTAATGAAATAGTGCTAAAATTATTGTCTTGCTGCAATTATCAGGTGTTTCTGATACTTCAACAGAGATTGATGACTCGTGGTGAAGGGGGCAGACCAGGGACACACACACTCCGGGTTCGACACAAGACAGAAACGGAGTGTAAAACTCTCAGATATGGCGATGCCTCACTTCTGCCAACAAAATTCAGCCAGTAAAATGAACTGATTTGCAAAGCACTGTAATAGTCCTTAATGATAATCATTCCACAATTACACAATTGCCTTGACCTTTACGGAAAATTGATGGCGTTAAAGTGCCTTGCCTCTTCCAGATTCACCCCAATTTATTTTTTTTTAAAGGATTTTGCTATTGTTGTCTAACTTTTTAAAAAAACTTTAGTAAAGGACTTAAGGAAAACAGACGGAAAACGTAACTGTAACCAATAGAATACAATCCCCATTTTGTTTTTACAAAATGTATGTAGGCAAAGAGAAGAGGCTGGAAAGAAAGAAACTGAGATGCACTGGTTATCTGTGGGTGGTTGTTATCTCGGGTGGTTGGTACTCTAAGAGCAAGCAGAAACCAGCCGTGTTTTCTCAGTGCCGCTTCTATGAATCCACTCTACGAATTTGCTATGCCCTGCCGTTGGATGAAATTTCACAGTTTCCATATTTTTTTATGGTGACTCAAATAATAAAGGAATAGTCTTTTCCTGGATAATACAAAGTCCAGTACAATCTATGAATCACGCAATTCCAGTCAGGTGTAGTAGTAAAGCTCCAAATTCATGTTCAGTGTATCTCTTTACGTATCCTGAGCAGTCCCACTGCTTGGGCCCTCTTTCAACGAAAGATTGCACAGGGGAAAAGGGATGACAGCTCAGCCTCTCCCTCTGCATCCTCCACAGCTTGCTAACTGAAATGTGTGCTTCTTGGGGGTTGGTTGAGGGTGAAGTGTGTGGATAGGTAAAGGTGCAGGGAAGAGCTTTCCAGAATGACTCACTCATAATCTGGTGTCGGTGCCCTGGAAATGGCAGCCCAGAGCTGACTGTTTCTTTCATAGGGATCTTCTGCAAATTCCTCAGACATTCATCCCTGGATACTCCTGATTACCGTTTCCTCTTACACCCTCAATTCCTCTCCTCTAATACACTTCTGACACTCCCTGGGCCCCTGGACTTCCAGCACTCCACATCCAGGCTGGAGTCCTGTTGTCCTTTCACATAGTATTCTGGAAAGGCTGCTCCTTCCAATGGGATCTGGTCCCCAAGAAAAAAACACCTTTGTCCCACCTTCAAAGGAAGCGCAGTTCACTCCCAGCATCCCCTGGTCAGTCCTTACCTTAGGATTTCTCCTGGAAAGAAACAGGCCCCAGTTCTGAGTTTAGCAGACTCCAGGGGATGAATATCAAGTCCTCCAAGCAGATCTTCTGAAATTCCTTGTCTCACTTGACTAAGGTGAGAAAGAAGCAACTCACCTTCTCAATGCTCTTACCTCTTCAATGCTCTCCAGGTGGAAGATCACTCTGCCCAGTCCCTCCATCTCGTCAGACATCCTGCACAGGTGATACACATCTCACTTTTCAATGTGGGGTACCTGAAACCTACTGTATTATTCTTAGCCTTTGGAGTTTCTGCTGACACTGAACGATTTTTTTTAAAGTACCATTTTAACCATATTGCTGCATTATTTTCTTCTGTATGTTTTTCTCTTTTAATTTTCCTATATCCATGTGAATTAGTTAACTATCAGAGAAAGAAATGAGTATTTTTTTAAAGCGTATCCAGGGCTAATTTTGTCAAAACAATTTAGCAGCAGTTACATATATTTGTTCAACACACATTTTAAATATTATTTTTAACTAAAGTATAGAATCATTCCCTTTATAATTATAAAAATATTTACAAGCTTCTTTTAGAATTTTGCCACATCTATAACCAGAACAAACGACCTCTACAACATGTCAACATGCCCACATCAATGCCACTCCTCTCCTCTCTCCATTAATATTTTCTGTAGTAATTTAAAGAGTTGTGGTGATAAGGTCAAAGGCTTACAAAGGAAAGACTTCAAGAACACCACATCTCTGGTGAAGTCACCATTATCCAGGACTTAATCACAGCTCTTCACAGCCTAGAAAATCAACTTGATTAGGGACTCTAGAATTTCTCAGACTCAGGATAATCAAACAAAATCATCTGAAAGTGACAAATGATTTATATGTAATGGGTTCAAATTTCAGATCACAAACCTAGTTATTCGAGAAACATTACTTTATGTTCTCTATCTGAATTAATCTTCTATTCTGAAACATCATGTTGCTGAGCAGAGATATTTACTCATTCACTTATTTATTTATTATTATTATTATTATTTTGGCTGTATTGGGGCTTCTTGCTGCCCGCAGGCTTTCTCTAGTTGCGGCGAGCAGGCGCTACTCTTCCTTGCGGTGCACAGGCTTCTCTTGTTGCGAAGCACGGGCTCTCGGTGCACGGGCTTCAGTAGTCGCAGCACGCGGGCTCAGTAGTTGTGGCTCGTGGGCTCTACAGCACAGGCTCAGTAGTTGTGGTGCACAGGTTTAGTTGCTCTGCGGCATGTGGGATCCTCCCGGACTAGGGCTTGAACCCATGTCTCCTGCTTTGGCAGGCAGATTCTTAACCACTGTGCCAACAGGGAAGTCCTGAGTGGAGAAATTTAATATTGGTCATTTCATGAGCATCTGCTGATTTCCGGTCACCTTCATGGATTCAGGGTACCCACACAAGATGGGGTGGATGGCTTACATAACCCGGGGTGGGGGCAATCTGGTCTTCCACTATCCTTGACGAAACACCCCCTTCCTCAGAAAAAAAGGCTTCCTTGCCTCTTTCTCACCAAACTTGCTCCCACCTCCTCAAGTGCTCACAGGTTGTCATTAATAGAGGTTGGCAGCTACCCCAACGGAATCACTCTAAAAATAGCCTAGAGCCAACCTGTATGAGAAAGAAAAGTATAAACAAATAAATCAGAGGTGCAAGAGGCGAAGCAGGAAAAGTGGGCAAAATGTGATAAGTTTAAAATTTACTCCATTGCCTGTGATTTCAAAATCCATGATAAATGACTTTTCCGTTTTCTAGTTTCAGAGGCACCCATGCAGATTTAGGGGCTAGTACCAAGAAAGAGCTCACAACCCCTCAAAAGACAGTGTATTGTTAACCATGGGCAATTCATCGTCAAGAAAATAAGTCTGAATCATTTAATAAACTGTAACACTCATGCACTAAATGGTGCTTCTCTGGCCTGGGGAAGTTCTTTTTTTTTCAAAAGCTCAATAGGCATCCACTGTATAGCTACCCTGGTGGGATCTAACCCAGAAATAATGTTGGATCCAATTCTTTAATAGCATATATTTATTACAAGCCTTCAATAGAAAATACCAAGTCAGATCAGAGACAGAATGTTTATGGCTGGGCTCCCAGAGAGCACAAATAACCACAATACACAGCAGAAGGTAGCAAGTCCCCAAGGAAAGAGACAGTGGACGGTTACGGGAGTTGAGAGAGGCAAGCGTAGAGAATTTCAAGGAAGGGAATTGGGGACGGCTTCCTGGGGGTTTGAGCTGAATCCTAAATGACAAGGAGATGGATGTGTGGAGGTGATGGAGAAGGGCAGCCCAAGCAACTGGCAAGAGCAGAGGCAAAGGGCAGGAGAGGGAGGGATTGTAGAATGAAGAAAGAATAGGTTGAAAAGATAGGTTGGGACACAGACAAGAAGGCCTTGAAAATCCACCTAAATACTTTGGAGGATTTTTGTTGGTGTTTTTTTGTTTGCTTGCTTGGTTGATCGTTGTTGTTGGGTTTTTTGTGTATCTTTTGTGTTTGTTTTTTTTGTTTGTTTTAGTTGGCTTTTTTCCTATACTAGGAATGCACTTGTGATTATTGAGCAAGGGAGTGCAACTATCAGAGCTGTGCTTCAGAAAATAATGGGAAAGAGATTGTAAAATGATTAGGGGAGGGACTGGAGACAGTGAGAAACAGGAGTCTATTGAAATAGTCTGGTGACATCCGCAGAAAGACTCCTCTGGGACGGTGTCACCCTGCTCCTTAGCGATTCCAGAACCCACCTCTTCAAGTGCTAAAAGGATGGGATTAAATGATGGTTGAATGAAGAAGATGAGGGAGAGAGTGAATGAGTCCAGTTCTGGTAAAAGACTGGAAAATATAACTTGAGGAAGACAAATGAGTTTTGAGAGGACAACACTGATTCCTACAGATAAATCTAAAACTAGGTGAAAGTTTAAGGTCATCTGATAGGTGAGGAGTTAGGGTCACGAATGACTAAAAGGACCTTGGGACTCTCTACCCACTGGGTCTCTCACTCTCTCCTCGTAACAGAGAAGAATAATTTAATAGGTATATTCTCTTCCTTCCCTTGTTACTAACCTGCTGCCGTCTTAGAATATATGCAGCAAAGCACAACTTTTTCATTAAAATACATTTTAAAAACATACTTGATTATATTTTTTCTAGATACAAAAATATCCTCTGTTCACTAAAGGTAAATAATTTAATTAATAACTTGGAAAATTCAGAAAATCACTTGCAAGTTCATCCCAGAGATGAGCACATTTAATTTGTAAAAGCCTTTCTAATAGGTATGTGCAGATATGTGGAATATAAGTCAGTAGATTTGTAGTTGCAGTAGGCTGCTAGGTAAACTCTTCCTTTGGAGGGATCATCTAATCCATTCATTAGCTGAAATAAATTCCTGTGCTCTTTTGTTATCTTAAAATGTCACTGTTGCTTTTGCATCTCGCAGAGCCATCTCAAAATTAAAATCTACACCGAAATTAAAGACTTCTGTTTAGCTGTCTCTTGGACCACATTACTGTCTTTAATTAGTTATAATATGTATATAGGAATTCGCTGCAAGGGAGCTGGCAGCCCTTGTCAAACTCCAGGAAGTAAATAGGAACTACTTTTAATCTCACGGCTCAGATACATCAACTCAGGCATCCAGCATTTCATAATGAGCTCAAGGTCACCTGGTCCATAAAAAGCAGGCCTGGAAATCAAAGCCAGGATTCTGCAGACTGAAACCTTTACCCAAGAATGGAAATGTCTTCATAGAATGTTCAGTCTCATAGATCTGAACCTAAAAGTACAGTTTAACCTCTTCACTTTACAGACATTGACACAAAGATTCAGAGAGGTTTTACGGCTGGTGTGGGTCACGTGGATGGTTAATAACTGACCGAGGTATTTCTTTCCATTGTTTTAAAACTGGACAGTGGGGCTTCCCTGGTGGTGCAGTGGTTGAGAATCTGCCTGCCAATGCAGGGGACATGGGTTCGAGCCCTGGTCTGGGAAGATCCCACATACCGCGGAGCGGCTGGGCCTGTGAGCCACAACTACTGAGCCTGCGCATCTGGAGCCTGTGCTCCACAAGAGGCCGCGTTAGTGAGAGGCCCGCGCACCGCGATGAAGAGTGGCCTCTGCTCGCCACAACTAGAGAAAGCCCTCGCACAGAAACGAAGACCCAACACAGCCAAAAATAAATAAATAAATAAATAAAACTGGATAGTGTACAGAATTTCCCCCAATCCTGGGGGAAACAAGGTATGAAGGGAGATGTTTTTCAAATTTTAAAAAAAGTTAATTGAAAACAAAACCTGATTAGATTCAAAATTAGAGCTCATTAAAAATGAAGAAAAGATAGCTTATTTTTGACTTGATGAAAGTGATTTAAAAGTGAATTTCATTTTCTTTAAAACTCAGTGTCTAAAAAAAAAACTCAGTGTCTATTACCTCAATGAGTTTTTAAATCACGTTGTTAAGTCAATGTGTGTTTTATGATTTTTAATTAACTTTACATTTTATACATTGGATCAAGCTTTCCTACACATTTAAAACGGATTCTGTCGATGTGTGATATGATTATTCTGTTTTTTGTTTTTTTTTTTTGGCTGTGTCGGGTGTTAGTTGCGGCTCAAGGGATTTTTCATTGAGATGTGCAGGCTCTTCATTGCATCCCAGGAGCTCTCTAGTTGTGGCAATGTGCGGGCTCAGTAGCCCCGTGGCTCGTGGGATCCTAGTCCCCCGACCAGGGATCGAGCCCGCGTCCTCTGTATTGGAAAGCGGAGTCTTAACCCCTGGACCACCAGGGAAGTCCCTATTTGTTTTAAGTCTGTGCGTGTGTGGGGTGGGGGAGCAGGGATTGCGTATGCAGGGGTTTGAAAGGTCATACATCAAAATATTAACATTCTATGGTGAGATTTCAGATGCTTTATTTGCCTTTTTCTGACCTGTGCTTATTTTCTCAGTTTTTATAATAAGAATATATCAATATATTTTTATATAATGCAAAAAAAGATTTTGCCCGTGAATCAATGATCTTCCTGGCCTTTGCGGGAAAATACCCATTTATTGTATTTGAAAAGCAAGGTGCTCTTTGTTCATCGTGACAGATACTGTGCGGCTTGCCTGCGTAATATCCATTCCAGCCTCCTCCTAGTACAGCTTCCTACAGTGCAATGTTTGGGAAGCTGAAAATTATAACTCAGACTCCTTGGCGGCTAGGGTTCCAGATGAGACTTGGGTTCTGCCAATCAGACACCGTCATGTGAGGTTAGAACCTGAAAGTGAGTTGAATGGGAAGGGAGGCAGTCTGTGGGGCAGACTGAAGCAGGTCACAGCAGAAGTTGTGTGGCTCTGAGGTCCCCACTCCGCAGCTTCCTGACTTTCTAGCTTCTTGCCGCAGTGGTAGTAACTTGCCCTGATCACAAGGGAGGCAGGGTGATTCTGGAGGTGTTCCTGGAAATTCCACCTACCACCTGTTCCTTCAGCTTTTCCAAGAATATTGTAAGCTGTCTTATACATAGTAAAAAAAAAAAAAAAAAAACCCATTCTGCTTAAAACTAGCTCTAATGGTGCTGTTGCTTACGGTTGGGCCCTACCCCATGGAGTCATGCTCAAAATGTTCCCATTGGCCCTCCTTCCAGTCCTTAAGCTCTACCATTAATTTTTCTCCTTTTGTAGTTACAACAATAATACCTGCTTGGACAGGAATAAAGATGCAGATGTAGAGAATGGACGTGAGGACACGGGGAGGGGGAAGGGTAAGCTGGGACAAAGTGAGAGAGAGGCATGGACATATATACACTACCAAACGTAAGGTAGGTAGCTGGTGGGAAGCTGCCGCATGGCACAGGGAGATCAGCTCGGTGCTTTGTGACCACCTAGAGGGTTGGGATAGGGAGGGTGGGAGGGAGACGCAAGAGGGAAGAGATATGGGGATATATGTATACGTATAGCTGATTCACTTTGTTATACAGCAGAAACTAACACAATATTGTAAAGCAATTATACTCCAATAAAGATGTTGAAAAAATAATAATACCTGCTTGTTGTAAAAAAAAAAAAATTTAAAAAAATCAAGCAATACAAAGGTTATTCACTGAAAATTAAAAATCTCTCCTCACGCTCCCTACCCCTTCATCCTATATTCTAAAGGAGTCCATGTTTACTATTTGCTGTTTCATGTTCTTCCAGTTATCTTTTCATGCCTATAGAAACTATGAACACACAGGTTTTTTTTTTCATTTTTACAAAAATGACATATACATAAATCCTGCAACTTGATTTTTTTAAATCTTTCCATATTTGTGTGTACTAAGCTAACGTCTTTTGAACTGCTATATATTATTCTACACTGTGGAAAAACTAAAATATATTTCAACATTCTCCTATAAATGGACATATAAACATTTAAAAACAATGTTGTCATAACCATCCTTTATAATATATCTGTGTGTGTATATTTGAGTATTTCTTGAGATAGATTCTAAAATCTAAATGCAGGGAAAGTTAAATGTTAGCAGATTGCATTTAGCAATGTGTTTAAAGAAAAATGGCTGTTTTGCTTGTTACTGTATCACTGGTACTCAGCACAGCATCTGCCATGTAGAAGGCACTAAATAAATATGTGTGAAATGAATGCAAAATGAATGATTGAAAATAGATTAGGAAATGCACTAATGCAATTCATCACATGAAAGGATTAAAGGAGAAAAAAATAAACCCATATGATGGATATCCCCTCAAATTGGGTAAAACTCCACATCCATTCCTGATTTTTAAGAAAAACTATTCATCAAGAAATGGAAGAAAACATCATTAACCTGATAAAAGGACTTATCAGAAACCAACAGCAAAATATATTTCTAAATATTTATAAAAGAATAGTTACTACCTCCAAGGACTCAATTATGAATAAAAATAAACTTACAGACCTGAGCTGGGAAAGGAGGCAAAAATATTAAAATAAGATATAAAATATTAAAGAACCTATAGACCGCCACAAAGAAATGCAAAACAGGTGTAATCAAAAAGAAAAATCATCTGTCATACAAGTGCACTGAGTTTACTCCGATGAAGTTCATCCTATTGGGGGCAGGCATGGTGGTCCATTTTTAATATCTGGAAAACTATGGGGTCAGACAAGGAAAGATTCTCAGAAAGAAATGAGCAGCCTGCAGCCATTCTGCCTCTTTTCCAGGACTCCTGGGCTCAACAACAACAACAAAACCTATTCACCTCTTTGCCCTAACGTTCTGCTGTATTGGTTCTAAATGCTTCTCATCCCCTAATTGTGGTCATTTGTAGGATACAGACAGGCCAAGAACAAGGCGCTTTTTAACTTCAGGAAACTCTGTGATATAAATTTAAATTATAGGAAACAATCAAGTGTCCCATAATTTAGAATATTATATAAGCATTTAAAAACATAGGCAGCTTGGGACTTCCCTGGTGGTGTGGTGGTTAAGAATCCGCCTGCCAATACAGGGGACATGGGTTCGAGCCCTGGTCCATGAAGATCCCACATGCCGCGGAGCAACTAAGCCTGTGCGCCACAACTACTGAGCCTGTGCTCTAGAGCCCAAGAGCCACAACTACTGAGCCCACGTGCCACAACTACTGAAGCCCACGCGCCTAGAGCTGGTGCTTCGCAACAAAGACAAGCCACTGCAATGAGAAGCCTGCACACTGCGAAGAACAGTAGCCCCTGCTCGCCGCAACTGGAGAAAGCCCCCTCATGTCAATGAAGACCCAACAAAGCCAAAAATAAACGTATTTTTTAAAAATCAGAAAAAAATAAAAACATAAGCAGCTTTATATGTTCTTATATGGAAAAAAACACACTTAAGATGTGTTAAATGAAAAAGTAAGGTGGCAGTGTGTATACCATAACTATATATGTGGACAATTTTGTTTCTAACATATTTTTTGAGATATAATTTACATACCATAAGTTTACCTGTTTAAATTGTACAATTCCATGATTTTCAGTGTGTTTACAGGGTTGTACACCTAATCACCATAATCTTATTATAGAGTATTTTCATTATTCTAGAAAGAAACTCTGCGCCCATTAAGAGTCACTGACCATTCTCCCTACCCTCAGACCTAGATAACCATTAAACTACTTTCAGTTTCTCCGGATGTGCCTATTTTGAACATCTGATATTAATGGAACCGCACAATATGTGGTCCTTTGTGACTGGCTTCTTTCACTTAGCATAGTGTTTTCAAGACTCATCCATATTGTAACATACATCAGTACTGCCTTCCTTTTTTATGGTCCAATGATATTCTATTGTACAGATATATCACATTTTATATACCCAGTTGTTCATTGATGGACATTTGGGTTGTTTCCACTTTTTGGCTATGATGAATAATGCTTCTAAGTGCATTTGTGTACAAGTTTTTGTGTGGACATATATCTTTATTCCCCTTGACTATGTACGTTGGAATGGAAATTCTGGGTCGTATGGTAATTCTATATTTAACACTTTGAGGCACTGTCAGGCTGTTTTCCAAAGTGGCTGAATTTTACATTCCCACCAGCAACGTAAGAGGATTCCAATTTCTCCACATCCTCACCAACGTTTGTTATTGTCCATCTTTTTTATTATATCCATCCTATTGTGTATAAAGTGGCATCTCATTTTGGTTTTAATTTGTACTTTCCTAATGACTAATGATGTCGAGCATCTTTTCATGTGCTATTAGCCATTCATATACCTTCTTTGGGAAAATGTCAATTCAGATCCTTTGTCCATTTTTCAATTGGGTTATTTGTCTTATTATTGAGTTATAGGAGTTATTCATTTATTGGGAATACAAGTCGCTAAACACATATATGATTTGCAAATATTTTCTTCCATTCTGTGGGTTGTCTTTTCACTATCTTGATGATGTACTTTGAAGCACAAAAGTTATTAACTTTGAAGTACAACTTATCAATCTCCTTTTTTTTTCTATAACTTGTACTTTTGATGTCATATCTAAGAAATTGTTGCCTAACCCAAGGTTTTGTCTACATTTTCTAGAGTACATAAAAACCTATGTGAGCATACGTGCTTTCTTCTCTAAAGATTCACAGAAATGTTAACAGTGATTAACCCTGTAGGGACGGACAAGGGGAAGCAAAGAGAATTTCATGTTTCACTTTATTCATGTGTATGGTTGGAATGTTTTACCATCTATATATGTCACTTCTATTTTCAGGATTATTGTTTAATCCAAATTGAATACCAATAAATAACAATTGACTATGATTGGCATATTGGAAGGCCTAATAAACGACAATCCTCTTTTCTGCCTGAATTCAGAACTAGTTGAGATACAGATACAGAAATCAGAAAGGTGAAAGCCATAATGGCAACCTGATTTCTGATAAAGCCTTATTGGAGGGAATGACTTAGTGTAAGAGCCAAATAGATCTGCTAAAACATCCTGCCCCACCCCGACTCTGGTTTATATTTTGGAACAGTCTACCTAAGAAAAAGTTGGAGTCTAAGAGTATACACAATTCCCGAGGATCAGTGCCTAGCACTGTTTAGGGGAAAATAGGACAGCTACAAGGGACAGGATCCTCTATGCCTAAGAACTTTTAATACGTAGGCTCCACCCAATCGAAAGCTGTGAATCAGTGCCTTTCCCCCAACAACAAATTAGCTTATTTCACCTCCATGACTAATGACTGAGGCAAGAGGCTTAGGGCATTCAAGAAAAAACACTTGGCATAGACGACAGAGAAGTCGAGAAATAAGCAACTCCCCCTAACAATTGCCATGAAATTGTAAACTACGGTAAATAGAAACCTCACCTAGACATTAGACATCCTTACGTCTTGGTCCTGATGGTCCTATATAAAACTAGCGTGTACATGCAAGTAACTGGTAATTAAGTGAGAAGTTGAGAACCTAAACCAGCTTGTAAACTCCAAGGCATTTGGACAGGCATCATATTTCCTGTGAAGGAAATTTGGGGAAAGGAGCTCAAGATTTCAAGATACAGGATTTACATTAGGAAAGCAGAAAACATAGAAAGAATATTTAAATTCTAAAGCACAAGAATGGAGCTAGAGAGTAGAAGTCTTTTCAAACCAGAAAAAAAAAATCAGAACAGTTACTGAAAAAGTTAAACTACTATTGAAAAAATATCTGCATATAAGTAGACCCATGAGTTCAAACCTGTGTTGTCCAAGGGTCCACTGCAGTTACTAAAATCCAATGCAATAAATGCTAAAACAGAAATAAGCACAGAGGAGAGTCTCATCTAAG